>NC_036251.1:28124060-28180226 GCF_002742605.1 Olea europaea var. sylvestris
GATGATGCAGGTTGTACATTGTGATTTGGCAAGTGTGGTTTGGTAGGACATGAATCTGGAAAGAATTCTGAATTAGGAAATAAGAATGAATGTGTTTCAAGATTGGATGGAAGGACTTTGAACGGGAAGATTGTTTCATGAAATATAACATTTCTAGAAACAAATATCTTGTTGATGTTTAAGTCCATAAGCTTGTATCTTTTGTAGGCCGGAGGATATCCCAAGAATATGCATTTTGTTGCTCTTGAGTCGAATTTTTGTCTGTAGTTTGCCAATGTAGATGCTAAATAGAGGCAGCCAAAAAACTTTTAGATGAGCAGATTGGGTGGCTTATCAAAGAGCATCTCTAATGGGGTTTTGTTTTGGAGAAGTGGTGTAGGAATTCTGTTGATAATGTGGGCTGTAGTAAGTACATAGTCACTCCAAAAGTGAGCATCTCTAATGGGGTTTTGTTTTGGAGAAGTGGTGTAGGAATTCTGTTGATAATGTGGGCTGTAGTAAGTACATAGTCACTCCAAAAGTTTAATGGCAAATTTGCTTGAAACATCAGTGCTCTAGCTGTATTTAGTAGGTGTTAGTGTTTTCTTTCCACAACTACATTTTGTTGTGGAGATTCTACACAACTTCGTTGATGTATGATGCCATATTTGTTGTAAAATTTGGTGAGAAGGAACTCTGGACCATTGTCAGACCGTAAGATTTTGATAGCGACAGAGTATTGATTTTATACAATTTTACAAAAGGCTTTGATTAAGGATGGCACTTCTGATTTTGCTTTCATCATTTATACCCAAGTACACATTGTGAAATCATTTACAATAGTAAAAATATATTTAAAACCACAGTATGAAATAGTGCTAAAAGGACCCCAAATGTCACAATGAATTAAATCAAACTTTTTATTGGATTTATTTTGTGATACTGAGAAAGGTAGTTTCCTTTGTTTTGCTAGAGGACATATATCACAAAAATGTGTACAATCAAGAGAAATGGATGGTTCAATTTGTTTAAAGAGGATAATCTTGCACTGGACACATTGGTAAGTGTGTTTTTACACACTTATTTGGTTCACAAACATGACTTAAACATGGATAAAATGATTGAATTGTGACTTAATCCAGTTAAATTCATGCATTGTAGGTAATTCAATGAAAATTGTGGAATTCAGGAGAAAAGAACCGAAGAAGGACCAAAACGCAACAATTTGATAGTTCGAGGACCAACAGTGCAATTATTGAGAAGTTGAGCTAAATGCAGAACGAGAGTAAAAACATGCCGAGTATGAGCTCAATGACAAAGCAAAACAATTGGAGGAAGAAAGAATGGAAGATGGACTAAAATGAAGATAATTAAAAGTTGGAGGACTAAAGTGCAAATACTCAAAAGATGTGCCGAATGAGTGGCATAATATTTGAAAGTGTCGATCATCAATTGGAAGATAAGAATTGTTGAAAAGATGAAGAAATCGAATAAAGAAGTCAAGAGAAGAAATAAAGAAGTTCAGGGACCAAATTGCACAAACCACATAGATGGCTACTTCTATGCGGTCGCATAGAAGGTTTCAGGGAATTCAATAAGCAAAATAAATGATCTATGCGACCGCATAGATTCCTTCTATGCGGTCGCATAGTTCGTTTTTGAAACCTCGGGCGTAGTTTTTCGTTTTGGTTGAAACTCCTTTCCTATTTAATTTGGACGCGATATAAATACCCAAATTCACCATATTAACAAAAAGAACGACCAGGGAGAAGGGAGAGACCAAAATTGGAGGCAAGGAACTTGATTTTGGATTCAATTTCGCACGGGTTCGAGACGGGATTGAAGATTATACACACTGATTGAAGAAATTCCATACAGGTGTATTCTTATTATCTTTTAATTTCGTTTTTCAATTTCTTGATTTTGTAATGATGATTATAGGCTAGGGTTTTTGTTCATTAGGAATTTGATGAACCTTTTGATGATTTAAATTTCCATTATTTCATTAATTCAACAATAGTTTCGATTGGACAAATGTTTGATTTATATGATTTGAATGCTTCCATAATTATTTGGCCAATTGTTATGTGATTGTAGATGATTTGTTCTTTGCATTCGAAAGAAGGGGAATAAATTCAATAGAATATAAATTGACATAGGGTCCGATAGGGGATGGAAACTTACCTCTATGCTTTATGCAATTCATGAAGATATTCATAAAAAGTCATGCATTCTTGTACATTGCATCATCCATAGAAATATAGGCTGGTAGTGTGTAAGAGTAGATTCAATATATATCGAGAGAATGTATTGGATAATTTAGGAACATTGAATTGGCATTTTTTTCCATCGATTCGTTGAATTTGTGAAATTAGGGTTTTTAATAGTCAATTGTGGATTCGAGTTCTTAATGATTTCATTTCGATTCATTTCAATACATTAGTTCTAAAATTGCATATTTACATTTCAGTTGCGTGTTATTTCATTCGATTAGTGAAATTTCGAAATTAGGGTTTACAATTTTGAAATTAGGGTTTTCTTTGCAATTAGGGTTTCAAATTGGGGATTTCCCCCAAAATTAGGGTTTTTCATAATTAGACCCAATTTTCATTAAATTAGATTCGGTTAAGGTCACATTGGTATAATTAGAGTTAATTCAATCCTCGTGAGAACGATACTTGGACTCATAGTCCATTTTACTACTTTGTTAACGAACCGTACACTTGTGGTGGGTTTTAAAATCGAAAAGAAATATTTCGTGAACACACATGTCCCAGCCTATAGTGCCATACGTCTAACTGGTTATGCGTAATAGCTAAAGCAAAAGGTACAGAAGCAAATTGAGAAGTATTGCAAGGGCGGGCCTTTGATGAAATTGGAATCAAGTGGAAAAGCTCAAAGGCAATCCCAATCATCTTCTTCATTGATGGGTCCTGCAGGGTACAATAAGAGGCAGTAAAAGTAAGGCAAAGATTAGATTGTTTGGTAAGTTTGGAAACAGATAATTGGTTAAATGAAAAAGTGGGAACACATAGGACATTATGAAGGAACAAAGAGTTGGAGAGACATACAGTACCAATATGTGATGAAGTAACTCTAATGCCATTGGGAAGATTTATAGATGCATTGATAGATTTTGGTGTGGAATAGTATAGATGTGGTGAACAGATCATGTGATCTGTTGCACCGTTGTCAAGAATCCAAAATAAATTGGAGTGTGATGTAGAAGAGACAGAATTACAGTAAACTAAGTGTGATATGGATTGTGTTTTACCGAAAAAGTGAGATTTAGAGACAATGTTAGCTGCTGGTTGAGTATTGTTCTAGGTAGAAGAATCAGATTGCACTGGGTTAGCAAGCACCATTAATTTTTGAAACTCTTCTGGAGTAAAAGAAAACCTTGGTTGCTCATTACTATTCTGATTGCCAAACTCCTGATTTGTAAAGGCAATGTGTGCAGAAATATGCCTTTTTCATTTTGGTCCAGTCTAGCCAAGAGGATATCCATGGAGCTGGAAACACTTGTCTACCCTGTGTCCATTATAGCCACAGTAGGTGCAGTGCAAGGTATAAGACTTGGACTTATCCTTGAGTGACTTTGGTTGGTAATTTTGCTGCTTGGCCATCAAATTGTCTCATTGTATGTAGAGTTTGTGTGTTGTCTCTGGCTTTTTCTTGAAGCAGTAAGGAAAAGACTTTCCCCATACTAGGCAATGGAACCATAAGGAGTAATTGACATCGAATGGAAGTAAAAGAATCACTTAGCCCAACCAAAAATTTTAGAACATAGTCAGATTGTCGTCTAGCTTGTAGAAACTTGAACAATTCACAAGTACATGATACTATCTTTCCACAGGTACAAGTTGGAAATAGTCTGTAGCTAATATATTCATCACAAAGAGTCTTAAAGGTACTTAAGTATTCGGTAACATATGATGATCCTTGACTTATACAGCTCAGGGATTTCTCAGATGAAAATCACTCCTTAGATATATTGTTTTGAGTTCATTCCATAGATCAACGACATATGTCACAAACAGCAGTCTATTTCGTATTTCCTTAGAAATTGAATTCATCAACCAAGAGAGAACTAAATTGTTTGCACATAGCCAAGCCGTATGATCGATGATTTGATTAGTGGAAGAAGGAGTGATAGAGCCATCAATAAAATTTACCTTGTTCTTAACAATCAAAGTCATGGTGATTGATTGACTCCAGGCGACATAGTTTTCTCCATTGAAGACTTTTAAGACTAACAAAGCACCAGGATTATCACTTGGGTGGAGGTAATATGGACTCGAGGAGTCATATGAGGGATTGTTAGCAGAAAATTTAGAATTATGAGTACTCATTTCAGGGGATTAGCGTACAAAATTTCAGAGTAGAATTTCTATAGAGAAGAAATGATTTTGCAAAACACCATCTCAAATGGGAGATATTACTCTAGTAGGTGATGTTCGGGAAGCTTTTTCTTGAACAAAGCTATGATAACATGTAAAGAACCAGATTGATTCTCGATAGAGTAGGAAAGAATACAGGCCAGAGATGAAGAATTGATTTATTAATGAACTGAATTGAATGAATTTTACATCAGTGTCTTGGCTACATTTTATACTGTACCGTAACAATAAAGTGAACTGTAATAGCTAACTAACTGAGCTGTAATAACAACTAAGTGAGCTGTAATAACTAACTAACTACTTCTGAGTTGGTTTTTCTTCCAATTTCGACTTTCCTTCTTTTCTTTTTAATTCCATGTTGTCAATATGTGATGCAAGACTCCACTAGTTTCATCATTGTTCATGATTTATATCTAGAAGTGCTAAAAAGAATTTTAAAAAAATATATTATCTTACCTTCAAACTTCATTTGATCTTTTTCTGAATGTTATTGCTTGTAGATATTCATCTAATATTTGCAAGGGGATATTAGATACCTATTTTGAAATGCTTTAATAAGATTTTGTGTTTAGTTGACAAATCATATACTTAATTAACTCTTATTTTTCTCAACTGAATCTTAAGTATTTCGTGTGGCAAGTGAAGAAAAGATAACAATATTGAAGTGCAATTTTAATCCAGAGATGCTAAATATAATAATCATTACATTTTATATGAGATAAACATTTATTCGTTTCAAAGTTATTTAACATGAACAAGATAAAATATTGAAGATTGAGTAATATATACTCATAAAGTTTAATAATGCATATTGAACATCAGTAGACGCAAATGCGTATACTAACACAGCTCGTTATATTGCATTTAAAATTCAAATTTAGAGAATAAGCATTCTTCGTTATTGTAAAATAGAAAACAAGAGGCATATCCGCAGCATTGATTCTAGATTATCTAACAAATCTACTGGTTGGATGTTATTATTGTGGACAAGAATAATAAGATGGACACCCCTTGAGTGCCGAGAGGACATTCATGGCTTTGAAAGAAAAACAAATAATTGCCTAGAAAATGGTGCAACATGGAGAGCAGTAGATTATTTAATGTGATGAACAAACGAATTTGCATAAGTATTCATCGTTTATATCATATTCTGCAAGGAAGTTTCACAAAAGACAAATACTAATAACATCTACATATTTTATATATTAAGGATTTGTTTGGTATAACTTATTTGAGAGTCATTTGTCCTCAAACTCATCTTCAACAACAAATTCTCCCTATATATATATATTCGCTTTAAGTGCATGTTTGGACTAAAATAGACACGATTACTCTTTAGTACTATATAATCTACTCCACTATGGAGCAAGACTATGATTTTAAAGAGGAAATCGAAATTAAAATATTATATTTTTTACGGTCTAGTTTCATCCTATGATAATGCATACCAAACATGCACCAATTCGTTAACTATTCGTGGATTTTGTACATACCAAGACAAGCAATTTCACAGGCATAGAAGGTGTCAAAACAGAGCCTATAAAAGTAGAACTCGAGCAAAGGTTCCACTTACTATCTGGTGGTCTAGAGATCATAGATCATGGAAGAAAATGGAACCAGAGCAAGAAGTTTTCGATTTGAAGACTCCAGAACCAGAAGGGTTTTCCTAAGGAGTTATCCACTTCACTGGGGAGATGAATCTGAAGTTGAAGCAAGCAAACAAGCATCTGAAGAACACAGCAAAGAGGCTGTGAATGTGGCTAGCAGAAAAAATGGAAAGACACCCATTAAGAAGTTAATCCTTGTAGTTTTCCAGTGGGGAGAAGAAAGGGTTTTCGTCTTCAGAAGGTTAAAGAATCGGATCACAGTTTATGTCCTCAATTGTATTCCTGTCAAATTCAAAGTTCCTAAAGCCCTTCTTTCACTTTAATCTCTCTTTTGCTTATGAGTCTTCAGCTTTCTATGATATAATAAAGGTCATTGGCAAGAAATTTCAAAAGTCAAAAACTGCTTTGAAACTAATAATCGACTTTTGAATCTTTTTAGATAATTTTTTGAAGTACTTTGTGTGACTAGATGAGCTATCAGAGGAAATTAACCCAAGGTAATCCTCGTAAGAAGAAGAGGTCCCACCAAATAGATCCTAAAGTCTCGATTGTGAATGTGAAAGTAGAAGCAAGTGCTAGTATAAAAACATGTAAAGAGTTCTTTTACGACTGACTCATTCCCTTTGGCCTATAAAGCCAGAGTATTTTCTTCCTGTCCCTCACAACACCTGTTTGAAAACATGACACAGAACTTTACTACATACGATATTCTTATCCTACAAGAAACATCTCTGATGGTCAGAATGCAGTAATTTCTTTAGGGTAAACGCTTAAAACAAAATATAAAAGAATCCTTCCACCTATTTCTTATGGCTTGTTTAATACGTGATCATTTCAAGAGGAAATTATGCCACCCATACTTAATGTTGGAAGAAAGTAACCTCCAAGTTTGTAAAGAGGTTCACAAAATCATTTACCTTCATGTGCTTGTCACCAAAATGTGAAAAATAAGGACAATAAACCCACATACAATTTTGGAAAGTGTTGTGATCAACAGTATATCTACGAAATACCTTCGGTTATAAAGAGATCTACCTTCTAAGATGGGGCAGATATTATTAAATCTTCTATCGGCAACTTTGCAGAGGAGAAGATATAGGATTAAAACAGGCACACAACACCATTATGAAGTATGGTAACTATTGAAAATTTTTCTGCTCAGGCAGGTGGACAGAAAAGAACCATTACAGACCTCTTTTTCAGAATAACAATGTTAGAATCAAAGACATAACAAGCTAAATTGAGATGAGAAAACAAGACGGACTTAAAAAGAGTCACCAGAAATGTAATAATATAATCGCACAAAAGGTTTTATATATATTCATAAACTCACTTTAATAATATAGAGGTCATAAAAGGAGATGACATTTGTGGCACGCAAACAGTTCCCCAATTTAGCTTTGAAGACACAAGTCATTACACTACAACTATAGCCTATAGGGTTAACGTGGTAGTTGGATCTCACTGCTAAGAACACATGCATAGCTATCCTCTTAGAAGAAGATTATAGAAATACCCATTGTGAAGCACCCCCAAAGCCACACCAGGGCTCAATCTGTCACCTGTTCCAGGAAACATAGCAACCGTGTCAGAGTTTCAAAGCATAAATGGAACAGGCATAACATTTATGGGAGAAGCATCATATATCCTTTCAGGGTTGCAAGTAGATGACCAGCAAGTATTGCAATAACTGCCAGTGCCAACTGTTTCTTTTCTTTTTCCATATAAACCATGAAAAATTTAAATTAAAAAACTAGAACTTGCATATTGCTCTTTCATAGGAAATATTGCAAGAAAAACCAAACTGCTACCAGAGTCTCTCAATCAGCAGCAATCACTCCTCAATATTTATTAAACTCCAGATAAACCTCAGTTATTTTACTTTTTACAGGAAATTTTTTTTTGAGAGCAGTCTAAAACAAGAATGCAGATCGTGGAAAAATTTAATCAAACTATGAAAAGATTGCAATTAGTTCACTACAAGATTCCTTAATTGCCTGGGGTAGTACCTGAGAAAGAGATGAGCCAGAAAAAGGAGCAACCATGAGAATATGAACAACTCATTAAGCAGACGATATATTATACATTTGATAGTAGAGAGCAAAGGATCATAAATTGATATCAACCAAATTTTCCTTCTTGAAACCCTATCCACACCCTTCTGTTAGACTAGTTCCTGCAACTCATTTCCACGTATTGAACGCTTGCTCTTTTAAACTTCAAAACCTCCAATATAAAACTATTGTTTAAAAAATTGAACTAAGGCTAATGAACCATGCACCAAATCCTGCAAAACCAGTGTCATAAATGAAGCCCCTTCTTTGAAGCCTCCAAACATTGCCGAAGCTGTCGGACTCCACTACCAGAGTGACCATCTCATCCTCCTCTACAAAATCTCGACCAACATTCAGGCCTAATACCTTTCCAAATGCACAAAAAAGCAAGCCAAACACCAGTAGTTATGGACTATCTTTTCGGCAACACCGCCTCCGACGATGCCCATGTCGGTACCACCACCTGTACCAAAACCCATCACCACCACCTCCGATCCACCAACTCTATTGAAGAAAAGAGGAATTTTGGAAGAATGGAATGAAATTCTCGTTCAATCAATGTAATTATCAGTACAATGGTGAGTTTAAACAGAATTGGTTAACTGATAACAATCAACTAACTAACTTGACAGTTGTACACAACTAATTTCTAACTAAACTTGGTGCCTAAATCATCTTGAGCTGAGCTGGCTGTTCTGTTAGCTGATCTGCTGAGCTATCTAATGCTCATTTATTCTAATACGCCCCCCTCAAGATGGACTATGTAGATTGATAACAGCCATCTTGGATAATAGAGAAAAAAAGGAGAGAGAAAAGCTGGCAAGGCTTTAGTAAACATGTCTGCTAACTGATGTTGAGATCGTAATGGCATTAATTTGATGAAACCATCAGTAACCTTATCATGAACAAAGTGACAATCAATCTCGATGTGTTTTGTTTGTTCATGAAAGCTAGGACTGCTAGCAATGTGAATTGCTACTTGGTTATCACAAAAAATCAATGCTGGACTTGTTGGTGAAATCTGCAGGTCAAGGAGCAACTGATGTATCCAAGTTAACTCACTAGCAGTGGTTGCTAGTGCTCGATATTCAGCCTCTACAGATGATCTGGAAATGGTTTGTTGCTTCTTAGCTTTCCATGAAACAAGAGAGTCACCAAGAAATACACAATCCTGTAACAAATTTTCTTGAATCTAGGCAAGAGCCCCAATCCGCATCAGCAAATGCACGTAGTTGTAGTGAGGAAAAAGCTGAAAAGAACAGTCCTTGACCTGGAGGTGATTTAAGGAACTGTAAAAGGTGGTAAGCTGCATCAAGATGAGGTTGTCGAGGTTTGGAAACAAATGGACTTAGTTTGTGAACTGCAAAGGTGATGTTTGGACGTGAAATAGTTAAGTAGAGCAAGCGGTCAACAAGTCTGCGATATGATGAAGCTGTTGTGTTAGATAGTAAATCACCATCAATTGAACTTAGACGAATCTTAGGGTCTATAAGCAAAGAGGCTGGCTTGCAGGCAAGAAATCCAGTATCTTCCAGCAACTGTAATGTATAATTTCTTTGAGGCAAACATATCCCTTGATGTGATCTTGCTATTTCCAAGCTAAGAAAATACTTTGATTTTCCCAAGTCTTTAAGTTTGAACTGACTATGTAGAAATGATTTTAAAGAGGCAATGACACTATGATCAGAACCGGTGTTGATAATATCGTCGACATATACCAGTAGAGCAACAAATGAGGATCTGAACCCTATTGACCTATGGTTGACTTCTCGTTTTGATTATAACAAACAAATTTTATTTAACAATTGTATTTGAGTGATTATAGAAGTTTATGACAAATGTGGACAAAAGGATACTTTCGGAGCTCTAGCAAAATTGGACAAAGTAGAAACCGAGCTACACATCAAAACAACAAGCACTTCATCAAGTCAAACAAAGAAGAAATTAGAAGAAAATAGATTTAGACACCTTGATTTCAAATGTTAAGGTAAAACACTTTAGTATTTGGCATATACGTCATTTGAAGCTCAAGAAACGTTTCTTCGCACGACAAACATGATTTTGAACTCTTTTAAAAGCATGAACCTATTATATACATTAAGAAATGTCAAAAAAGTCCGTAAAACATGTTAGAAACATCTTTCATGAAATTACATCTTGTGAAATTATTTAAAGAAGGAAAATTTCCAAACACGAGGTGATCTAGAGGATGCATTCGGTAGCTAGAGGATGCATCCGGTAGGTCTAGTGGACGAGTCCGGTAATTCTAGCGGACATTCAGTATGACAAGTTTGTCCAATGGTTAAAAAATTGAATGCTCTGACTTCTAAACAAAAAACGGTTATTTGACCGTCCGGTAAGCTAGCGAACGTCCGGTAGAACAGAACTTTTGACCGTTTTGCTGTTATAAATACCAGATCATTTTGCATTCAATGCAAGACTTTTATGAGAATTTAAAGTGAAATATTACTAATCTATCTACTCAATCATCTTTATAAATATTTATTTCTTCAACTTATTTATATTAGAAAAACCTTTGATTGATTCAACTTTTGGAAATCATTTTTATCAAAGTGTCTCTTATCTAACACTTGAGCTTCAATCATTGCTATCTACTAAAGTGTTAGCCATCTTCTCTTGTTGTATTCTACTTCAATTATATCATTCATTGAAAGAGAAGTATTCGCTTGTATACTCCTCATTTTTCAAACTTGTAGGTTGAGTTGAAGTCCCAAAAATTTCAATACTGTAAAGGAACGGTGTTCCTTGCTTGTAAGTCATTGAAAGCGTTGTAAGAAGGTTGGATTGCACCATAAGTCAATCAATATAGTGAAAAAGGCCTTGCTCGTGACGAAGAACTTGGTAACGGGGAACATAATCATTGCATTGGATCGAACCTCCAGATCATATCGTTTGACTTCTCTTCCCTTTTACTTATTCTTATTTTTATATATTACTTGTGAATTTATCTTAGTCTTCGTTCCTTTTCATATTTGACTAATTGCTACATTTAAGTGAGAATTAATTGTATATTTAAAACTATTTTGAAAAAGTTACTATAACCAATTCATCCCCCTCTTGGTTAGCTAGTCTTGGGCTTTCAATTGGTATCAGAGCAAACGTACTCACTTACTTAGACTTCAGAAGCTAGAGTAAATGGCTAACCAAATGTATAAATCTCTTGAAGGACACTCTACCAACCGACCTCCCTTCTTTGACGGAACACATTACGATTAATGGAAGGCTAGAATAATGATTTATATTCAATCCATAGATTACAACATTCGGGAAGTGATTGAATATGGGCCGTATAAACCTACTGAGACTATTAAGATAGATGGCCAACCTGACCAAGTCATTCCCAAACCTAGGGAAGAATATGATGAAGAAGATAAGAGAAAATTATCCTTAAATGCAAAAGCTAAGAGTCTTCTTTATTGTGCATTAGACAAAAATGAATTCAATCGCATTAGCACGTGCGACTCCGCATATGATATTTGGCATGCATTAGAAGTCACTCATGTAGGTACTAGCAAAGTCAAAGAAACAAAGATTAATCTCTTAGTTAAGGAGTTTGAAAATTTCTTCATGAAACAAAATGAACTTATTATTGGTATGATTACTTGATTTACCGATATTGTAAATGGTCTCAAAGGTTTTGATCGCAAATTTACTAACGGTGAACTTGTAAGTAAAATACTTAGGTCATTATCGGAAGATTGGAGCTCATTGAGAATGTTAATAGAAAACACCAAAGATATCAACATATATCCATTGGAAGAACTAAATGGGACATTAATGACATATGAAATCAACAATGCTGAAATCAAAGAAAAGACAAGGAAAAGCAAAGAGGAATCCAAAGAATCTTCAAGACGCCAAATTGCTTTCAAATTGGCAATTGATGAAGGTACATCAAATGAAAATTCACGTGATGAAGAATTGGATGATTTAGTTCTTCTTGTCAAGAAATGGAAAAATTTTCGAAACAATTGAAAATTTCAATAGAAGGAAGAAAAGGGAGAAGAGGAGAACAAGAAAATCATTTGTTATGATTGTGATAAATCTGGACACAAAAGAACCGAATGTCCCAACAAAAAGAAAAATTTCAAAAAGAAGACACTACAAGCTACATGGGATGATAGTGACGACGATGATCAAAATGAAAATAGTGGCCAAGATGAAATTGCCAACATGTGCTTCATGGCTATTGATGAAGAGGTAAGCCCTATAGAAAAATTTTCATTTGAAGAATTATTGGCTTGTTATGATGAAATGCTTGAAAATTTTGAAAAACTTGCCAAAAGTCATTCTATACTCGAAAAGAAAAATTCTTTGTTAAAAGATAAAATAAAGAAACTTTTGAAAAATCAAAAGGAAAATAATGATTGTTTAATAAAAGGAAGTCATCTTCTTAAAGAAAAAGTAGATGACTTAACAAAAATTATTCACAAGTTCACCCAAGGAAAGAAAAATTTTGACTTAATGCTTGGGGATCAAAAATGTGTTTTCGACAAAGAAGGTTTAGGCTACAAACCATCCTTAAAACAAAAATCAATTGAGAATATATTTGTTAAATCTTCTAAGACTACATGTAGTTTTTGCAATAAGATTGAACATATTGCATATAATTGTCTTGCTAAGAAGAGACTATATTTTGAAAATAAGCATAAGTGAATTCAAGAATCCACAAAAACTAACTATCAAGGACTCAAATTAATATGGCTACCAAAAGTCAAAAATTGAAATTATTTTTGTAGGTACCATAAAAAATTCGGAGCAAATGGTTCTTGGATAGTGGATGTTCAAAACACATGACTGGAGACAAATCATTACTATGTAATTTCAAAAAGAAAGATGGAGGTCATGTGACGTTTGGAGATAATGCCAAAAGAAAAATAATTGGTATCGAAAATATTGGTAACTATCATTCCCCTTCTATTGAAAATATTCTATTGGTAGATAACCTTAAACATAATTTACTAAGCATTAGTCAATTGTGTGACAAAGGTTACAACATTAAATTTGATTTTTCCAAATGCCAAATTAAGGATACTATATCCAAAGAGGTGATTTTTGTAGGAAGCCGAAATAAAGATGTTTATATCATAAATATTGAATATAGAAATGATGAAAAATGTTTACTAAGTTTGAAAGAAGATACTTGGCTTTGGCATAGGAGACTAGGACATGTTAGCATGGATCTTCTCTCAAGAATTTCAAAACATTGCCTTGTTAAAGGATTGTCAAGCTTGAAATTTGAAAAAGAAAGAATTTGTGAAGCTTGTCAATTTGGTAAACAAGTAAAAAGTTCTTTCAAACCAAAAATGTATTCTTCAACTACAAAACACTTACAACTTCTCCATATGGATCTTTTTGCACCATCTAGAACTGCAAGTTTAGGTGGAAAACATTATACTTTTGTTATAGTTGATGATTTTTCTAGATACATTGGGGTCATATTTTTGAGCCAAAAAGATGAAGTACTAAAATCTTTTAAGAATTTTTGTAAGAAATTCCAAAATGAGAAAGGATATTTTATTCTATAATTTCAATTAGGAGTGACCATGGTGGAGAATTTGATAATGTCGCTTTTGATGATTTTTGTAATGAAAATGGATATGAACATAATTTCTCGGCTCCTAGAACTCCTCAACAAAATGGTGTAGTAGAAAGTAAGAATCGCACATTGCAAGAAATGGCTAGAACCATGCTAAATGAAAACAATCTACCAAAATATTTTTGGGCCGAAGCCGTCAACACCGCTTGCTACATTATTAATAGAGTTTTAGTTAGTCGAAAGAAAACTAAAACTCCTTATGAACTTTGGAGATACAAAATTCCTAATATTAGTTATTTCAATATTTTTGGTTGCAAATGTTTCATTTTAAACACTAAAGATAATTTGGAAAAATTCGACTCAAAATCCGATATTGGTATTTTCCTAGGATATTCATCGACTAGCAAAACTTATAGAGTATTCAACAAAAGAACTCTAGTCGTTGGAGAATTCGTACATGTCTCATTTGATGAAACTAACATCCTTGATCGTGAGAAAAGTATTGAAGATGATGTAGGTTTGGAGAATTCATTCAAACAAATGAATATTAAAGATCAAAATCAAGGAGCTCAAAATGAAAGTCAAGAGCCAAATGATGAAGAAAGCAAAGAAAAATCAACCGAGGCTCAAAACGACTCTACACTACGAAATGAATGGAGGTTCGTCCCATCTCATCCAAAGGAATTGATAATAGGTGATCTTTGTAAAGATATTACTACTACAAATTCTCTTAGAAATCATCTTGCAAGCTGTGCTTTTCTTTCTCAAATTGAACCTAAGGATTTCAAAGAAGCTGAGTTTGAAGAATTTTGGGTTCTAGTAATGCAAGAAGAGCTAAATCAATTTGAGAGAAATAATGTTTGGAATTTAGTTGCTAGACCTAATAATCAAACCATGATTGGAACTAAATGGGTATTTAGAAACAAACGAGATGAAGATGGAAACATTGTGCATAACAAGGCTAGATTAGTGGCCCAAGGTTACATCAAAAGGAAAGAATAGATTTTGAAGAAACTTTTGCACCGGTAGCTAGATTAGAATCCATTCGTATGCTTATTGCATTTGCTTGCTACAAAGGTTTTACATTATACTAAATGGATGTCAAAAGTGCATTTTTAAATGGATATATTCAAGAAGAGGTCTTTGTTGAACAACCTCCCGATTTCAAAGATCACAAATATCCAAATCATGTTTTCAAACTTAGAAAAGCACTTTATGGCCTAAAACAAGCTCCTAGGGCTTGGTATGAACGTTTGAGTAAATTTTTAATTTCAAATGGTTTTTCTGTTGGAAAGGCCGATACCACACTTTTTGTAAAAAATGATCAGAATGACATGCTTATCGTTCAAATTTATGTGGATGATATTATATTTGGTGCCACTAACATATGTCTTTGTGAAGAATTCTCTAAAAGTATGAGCAAGGAATTTGAAATGAGTATGATGGGAGAATTAAAATTCTTCCTCAGTTTGCAAATTAAACAAACTTGTAATGGAATCTTCATAAATCAAAGCAAGTATTTGCTAGAGATGCTCAAAAAATTCGACATGGATGGGCTAAAATCAATGAACACTCCCATGAGTTTAACAATTAAGCTCGACAAAGATGACCAAGGTACTCCTATTGATGTGACTAAATATCGAGGTATGATCGGATCTCTTCTTTATTTAACCGCTAGTAGACTCGATATTAAGTTTAGTGTTTATCTATGTGCTAGATTTCAATCTAATCCTAAAGAATCGCACCTCAAAGCCGTAAAAATAATTTTTAGATATCTCAGTAGAACTAAAACGTTAGGTCTTTGGTATCCAAAAGGAACTCACATTGACTTACTTAGCTATACGGATGCCGATTGGGCTGGTTGCACTATTGATCGCAAGAGTACTAGCGGAACATGTCACTTCTTAGGCTTCGCACTAGTTTCATGGTTTAGTAAGAAATAAAATTCTGTTGCTTTATCCACAGCCGAAGCCGAATATATTTCCGTTGCTAGTTGTTGTGCACAAGTATTATGGATGAAACAGACACTTAAGGATTATCATTTGTCTTTTGATCTTGTAACTATTATGTGTGATAATACTAGTGCCATAAATTTGTATAAAAATCCTATATTGCACTCACGAGCAAAACACATTGAATTAGACATCATTTTCTTAGAAATCATGCTCAAAAAGGTGACATTGCTTTAGAATTTGTCAATACAGAAAATCAATTGGCTGATATCTTCACTAAACCTCTCGCTCTTGACCTTTTCACACACATTCGTAGAGGTTTAGGAATTGTTGAAGAAATTGAAATAAAAAATTGATGTTGTGACTTTTTGCTCTTTTGTTTATATAAAAAAGGGTTTTTGGACGAGTTTATCGGACGCGTCTAAAACACACCGGACAATTATAACGGACCGTCCTCTAAATCATCCGGTTCAACAGAAATTTTTTTTGCTATACCGGACGCCCGATAGACTGAATCTGACATTTTAAAATCGCAAACATGATCATTTTCTTCCCATTTTTTTCTTTCCTTCTTCGTCTCCTTCACATTCTTCACTACTCTCCACTCCAAATTCCTCATTCCACTATTCTAATTCTTCATTTTTTACGTAACTCACTTCCTTTACTCTTGTTTCCACATCAAAAATTTGAAAAAGGGCAAAATATCTCTCATTTCCCCAATCTCGTGTCCTAACTCTCGTTTTTATATATTTTGCTTCAATTCAAACAATGTCGAGAACAAAGCAAGCTGGAAAAAAGGCAAAAACTACAGAACATCAGCCTCCAACGCCCTCCTCCCACAAATAAACGGATTTCGAACCGGAAGAGGCGGTGAACCCATTTAAAAAATCTCCCATTCTACTAGGTAAAAATGTTGATTTTTCAGATTTTTCTATTGAAGCATCTGCTTTTCACATTCAAGAATTCTTTGAAAAAATGGGGTGGATTTCGGTATGTTCGTTGGAAGAAAATGCTTACCCTCAACTCATGAAAACCTTTTACACAAAAATGGTTATTACACCATGTTCTGATAGTATCTCCTGTCTAATTAAAAATATAAGGATCATCGTTACTGAAGCTCTTATTCGGGAAATTCTTAGGCTTAAACCATGTGATATGCAAGTTTTTGTTCATAAATCTCACCCGACCTTAGAAGGTTATAACCCAAGTGACGCATGTCGTCGTGTGACGGGGAAAGATTTTGAAAACATCACAAAAGTTAGTGCTAATCAACTCACTCCATCTTGCAAAGTATTGTAAAATATCATCGCAAATATTATCTTACCTAGAAAATGGCATCGAGATGAGGTTAATTACTTTGATTTGTTCATTCTCGATTCATTTCTCATTGGCCTTCGGTTAGTTTTCCCAACAATTATTTTAGGTCTTATGAAACTTATCCACACTTATTGTTATTCCAAAGCTTTGTCCTATGGTATGCTTTTAACAATAATTTTCAAACACTTCAATGTCTCTCTTGAGGGTGAAGCCGTCATCAAACTTCGTCCCACCGATACAATCAATATTCAAACCCTCAAGCGTAAGAAAATCTTTAAAACTCAAGGACAATGGGTGGCTTACACTAAAGGGTTCGACCCCACCTTAGGTCCTTCCACATTACTGTTTGAGGACGAAGAAGACGTCCCATTACTCTCACATCCACCGCCGATTAGTAATTCTTCATCTTCTTCGCGAGGATTCACTTTTACCGAGGATCAGTATAATTTACTCATCGGGCGTCTTGACTCTCTCATGACTTTAGTTGATGGGCTTAGTGGTGTTCTTCAGAATGTCCAGTCACAACAGGCAATGATCCAGGCTCGGCAGGATGCCATTCTTGCATAGCAGGCTGAAATGCAAGCTCAGCAAAATGCGTTTTATGCTCACTTTTACGCACATTTTCCTCCACCACCTCCTCCGGAGCCTTAGCTTTTAGTTTTATCATTTATCTTATGCATCTTTTTTGTACTCCCAAACTCATTATGACTCTATCTTTTGGCATTTTGATTATGATATTATGAACTTATGTCTCTTCTGTTGTTTGTCAATTTTTTGATTATGCCAAACGGGGGAAAATTATGAGATGATATATATAAATAATATGCATGAATTATTATATGACATGAATAATATGCATGATTTATTATATAAGATGATATGCATGTTTATATGAGATGATATACATATGAGACGATATACATAATAGGAATGCTTAAGTAAGGGGAGAATACACGCGTAAAAGATAGGGGGAATTATTTCGTTACTAATCATTTTTTTTACTTATTAAATCTCCATCATCTCTTGTTTGTCATAATCAAAAAGGGGAAAATTGTTGTCCTACAGTTGACTTCTCGTTTGGATTATAACAAACAAATTTTATTTAACAATTGTATTTGAGTAATTATAGAAGTTTATGACAAGCATGGACAAAATGATACTTTCGAAGCTCTCGCAAAATTGGACAAAGTAGAAATCGAGCTACACATCAAGACAACGAGCACTTCATCAAGTCAAACAAAGAAGAAATTAAAAGAAAATAGATTTAGACACCTTGATTTCAAATGTTAAGGTAAAACACTTTAGTATTTGACATATACGTCATTTGAAGCTCGAGAAACGTTTCTTCGCATGACAAACACGATTTTTGTATAAAGAACTCTTTTAAAAGCATGAACCTATTATATACTTTAAGAAATGTCAAAAAGTCCGTAAAACATGTTAGAAGCATCCTCCATGAAATTACATCTTGTTAAATTATTTAAAGAAAGAAAATTTTCAAACACGAGCTGATCTAGAGGACGCATCCGATAGCTAGAGGATGCATTCGGTAGGTCTAACGAATGAGTTCGGTAATTCTAGTAGACATCCGATATGACAGGTTTGTCCAACGGTCAAGAAACTGAACGTTCTGACTTCTGAAGAAACATTGGGAAGGAATGTTCTATGAGGTTGAGAAAAAGGTTTATAGGAAAGATAATTGGATAGAGGATAAGTAGAGTTGTTGACAGGGGGCACTCGATTGGCTAGGAGATTACAATGAAATTCATGAAGATAAGATGGAGGTTTGCTCACCCTAGTAGTTTGTCTAGGGGCAAAGTGAAAGGTTTGACTGAAATCAGAAGTTTGAGCATCTTTATTATGATCAAAAGAAGAGTTGGAAAAGGGTTCAATGGTAGGCAAATGAATACTTTCCATTGAGATATCATTGCCAACAGAAGTTGATGGTTCTGAGGTTGAATGATGGATATACGAATTAGGCATGATGTGTGGTAAGACAACATCAGCGAAGGAGTCTATCAACTCTGATGTAGAATCTAAAGAGTGGAAAGGAAAGTGATTTTCATGAAAAATCACATCCTTGGAAACAATAAAAGATTTTGAAGAAACGTCATAAAGTTTGTATCCTTTGATGACTGGAGGATAACCAAAAAAGACACATGCTTTAGCTCTATGATAGAATTTATTCATGTGAGATGGAACTGTGGATGTGAAGCAAAGACTTCCAAATACCCTGAGTGAACTATAGTCAAAAGAGGAACCATACAGCAAGGAAAATGGAGTCATGTTTTTGAGGATTTTAGAGGGAGTCCTATTGATTAGAAAAGTGGCAGTTAAAATACAGTCTCCCCAAAATTGAATAGGCACCCTAGACTGAAAGAAGAGTGCTCGTGCCACACTAAGAAGGTGCTGATGCTTCCTTTCAACCATCAAATTTTGTTCAAGATGTTCAACACAAGAGAATTGACGAACAATGTCCTTAACTGCAAACAGTTCTGTGAACTTTAACTCTTGGGCATTATTAGACCTAAAGGTCTTAATAACTTTGTGAAATTGATTTTCAATTAGAGCCAAAAACTTAGAAATTATAAATGTTGCATCTAATTTATTTTTCATCAAATAAATCTAAGTAAATCTTGTACAGTCATCCACCAAAGTGAGAAAAAACCTATGGCCAGCATGTGCAGAAGTATGATACGGTCCCCTAATATCGCAATGAATCAAATCAAAAGCATTGTTTGATAGATGATTATTCGATACAAATGGGAGCCTCCTTTGTTTAGCCAAAGGACAAACATAACAAGGAGTTGAATTGTCCCTCCTATAGTGAGTACAATCAATATGTAATAGACTCTTCAACATGTCTAATTTCTGATAGGACAGATGCCCGAGGCTATTATGCCACACTTGGCTAGTTACATTATTTGCTACTGAATATGATGATTGACAAGCATTATTATGAACCGAAGTCAATAACATAGAGGCTTGCCTTCCTTTCACCCTTGCCAATCATCCTCGATGTGGTCAAGTCCTGAACCATGCAACAATTAGTGAGGAACTGGACACATAATGAAGTATTCCTTGTTAGGACACTCACCAATACTGAGGAATATATAGAACATCGGTGAGTATTAAATCACATGAAATTTTCACATTCCCAATCAACCGTACAGGAACTTGGACATGGTTTGGTAGTATGACAAATGCATTTTCAATTGGCCTCAATATGTCAAAAGCTGAATGGTCAGAACATAAGTGACTCGTGGCACCTGAATCTACCACCCAATGTCTAGATGAATTGAAAGACGGATTAATAGAGATTGAAAAGCAGGTACCTGATTCCTTACCTGAGCTGGTTCCTGTCTCTAAGTCCAGTTTTACAGCCTTAAGATGAAAGCTCAACATGCTCATTAGATGTTGATATTGAGTAGGGTTGAGTGTCTGCATAAAGCTACCAACACTTCCATCAATGTCTTACTTCTGATCCATATTTTGGTCCATCACAGCAACACGTTTAGAAATCTAATTAACCACAGCTTGATTATTGGGACCAGATTCTATCTAGGCTTGTACCCTTGTGGATAGACATGGAGCTTGTAACATCTATCCATCGCATGACCACTGTATCCACAATATGTAGAGATTGGTCTCTCTTTTTGCATTCTATTGTGTTGTTGTCCTGCAATCTTTTTAACATCATTTTGGATCATCCTTTTTGGATTATTTTGAACATAAAAGCCATGGAACTGTTAGTTCCTGCTGCATCATTCACCATGCTTATTTTCCTTTGATTCTCTTCTTGAGACACCGACGCAAACACTTTATTGATCAGTGGAATATGATCCATTGACAATATTTGCCCCCTAGTGTGAGCAAATGTTTCATGTAGTCCCATTAAAAAGGATATAACATACTCTGTTTGGTGATGTTCAATAATTCTCTTACTTCCTCCACAATCACACTTACCATAAGAACAGGTAGGTCTATAATTGCTGAGTTCTTTCCAAATAGTCTTCAATTTGGTAAAAAAAGTGTTGACCCCAAAAAATATTGCCAACAGATATCGGATCCACCCGCGCACACGTGAGCGAAGGTTATATACTCTAAGACACGTAGACGATCTAGAACGAACGGATCAGGGGCGTGGGAGTAGCTCAACGACACAGGACGAGAACGTTTGAAATCCGACGGGATGTTTGTAATCCGATTGTACAATAATTACCAATTGGAGCTCATGAATGTGCATATAAATATGTATGAACTCGTATTGTGTTGCAAGATAATGTGAAAGAGAGAGTAAAGTGTGGTTTCTTGTATTGATTCTTAAATTAGCTCTTTAATGTTACACAAGGGAAGTATTTATAGTGTTACATGTGAAATGGCAGCCTTTGGATGAGGTGGCCCATGGCCTCATCTCTTTAATCCAAACATCCAATCCTAGGCATCATCCTTGACTTGCTAGCTTGCTGCGCATTTATTGCTTATGCAGAACCCCCATGCTTATGACAAGACTTGACATGTACACTTATGAAAAATGTTCCATCAATCATTCACATAAGATCTTTATGTAGAAGATCTCTTGGGAGAAGTGATCGTGGAAGACATTCCTTCATGATTCGGAGGCTTCTGCCACTTACGTAATACTTCTGCTTTAGGGATTCAGCTATCTTCACAGGCCTCTGTCTGTGGGCCTCAGCCATACATGCCACCTCTGCTAGAGTGCCACGTGGTTTGGATTGAATGGGCCATAGGCCCAAGCAGGTTGGCCAAGTATGACAACACGTAACAATAGTCCTCCAAGTCCAAGTATAGTCATTTATGTAATACGTGGACTTTAATGAAGTAAAACCAGTGGGTTGGGTAAAAATTGAAAGAATTTTTTGAACCCCAAATAATAGTCTCCCAAGTCCAAGTATAGATATTTATATCATGGTTGGAGTTAGAAATGTGCTGTTGTAGGTGAATGATGAAGAAGCTGAAGTGGTGTAATGAACTGAATGTGCGAGGCTTGTGAAAACTGAATGTTGAAGATGAAGCCAAGGTGGTTGGGAAACCGAACCTATGAGGCTTGATGGCTGAATATTGAAGATGAAGTTGAGATGGTTGGGAAACCGAACCTGCGAGGCTTGATGGCTAAATGTTGAAGATGTAGCCGAGGTGGTTGGGAAATCGAACCTGTGGGGGCTTGATGGCTGAATATTGAAGATGAAGCCGATGTGGTTGGGAAATTGAACCTATGCCGCTTGATGGCTGAATGTTGAAGAAGAAGTTGAGGTGGTTGAGAAATCGAACCTACGAGGCTTGATGGCTGAATGTTGAAGACAGAGCCCAAGTGGTTGGGAAACCGAACCTGCAAGGATTGATGGCTGAATATTGAAGACGAAGCCGAGGTAGTTGGGCAATCGAACCTACGAGGCTTGATGGCTGAATGTTGAAGATGAAGCCGAGCTGGTTGAGAAACCGAACCTGCGACACTTGATGGCTGAACTGTGAGACTTGATGGCTGAACGTTGAAGATGAAGCTGAGGTGGTTGAGAAATCGAACCTGTGAGACTTGATGGCTGAACGTTGAAGATGAAGCTGAGGTGGTTGAGAAATCGAACCTGCGAAGCTGATGGCTGAAGGTTGAAGACGAAGCCGAGGTGGTTGAGAAACCGAACCTACGAGGCTTGATGGTTGAATGTTGAAGACGAAGCTGAGGTTCATTGACAATAATTGTTCCTTGGCAGCTGTGCCAATGATTTGATGTTTTGCGCATGTTTTCGAGGAAAGGTGGCTGAACCGTTGCAACTTC
Source organism: Olea europaea var. sylvestris (assembly GCF_002742605.1). Classification (NCBI taxonomy): domain Eukaryota; kingdom Viridiplantae; phylum Streptophyta; class Magnoliopsida; order Lamiales; family Oleaceae; genus Olea; species Olea europaea. Next base: position 28,146,724 of record NC_036251.1, read on the forward strand.
CAAGGCGCCTACAGCCGTCGAATTAAAATCGTAATTATTAGAACAGCTGGAGCTTCTAGAAGCAGGCGTATTGGATGAGGTGCGTGGGAGACACGCTTAAATCTGAGGCGTAGGTTTGAAAAACCATTTGAATTCTACGCCTCAGATTTGATTTAAAATGAAGGGTCCAGATTGAATGAGCTTCGATCCGATGGAGGGGGTTCGTCCTGGCCCTTTATAAAAGGCGAGAGAACTCCCTCTTTTTGGATTTTCCAGCACTTGCAATTTGATTTCTTCTCTTAGAGCTTAAACATTCCGACATTGAGGCTATCCGATCACTGCTTTTTCGACACTTTCTGTTTTCGTAGTTTTTCAGTAGGTATTTTCACATAAAATCCTCTTTTTATTGCGTTCTTAGTCATTTCTGAGATAGAGTCCACTTCGGGTAGGGAGTTGGTCACTATAGCGTCATTGGGCCATGGGGTAAGTCACATGAAGGATTCCGAGGTGGATAGGTATGCTATGACCAAGGAGCCAGTAGACTATAGCAAAGAGTGGGAGGCATCTAGGGTGCCTTCAAATATGACAGGGAAGAGGCCGGGGGAGATTAGAGAGAGGTACTGTGTGCCTCACTATGTGGAAATGTTAGTTCCCAAAGCCCATGAGCGGGCCTGTTATCCACGGCCCGGTTGTGTGGCGGTGAGTGAATACATGTTTAAGGTAGGTATGCGTCTTCCTCTACACCCCTTCTTTAGGGCGGTGCTGAGGAACTTCATGTTGTCGCTGACCCAGGTTCTGCCAAACGGGTGGAGCCAGTTGGTCGGCACGTACTTTCTGTGGAAGGAAGTATCACTTGGAGAGGACATGCCTCTCCACGTCTTCATGACCCTGTTTCAACCTAGGGTAATAGGGAAGGAGTCTAGGGGGTGGTATTACCTAACTCCTTGGGGGGCTCATGCACCATTTGTGGTGGGACTGCCTTCTTCCATCAAGGGGTGGAAGGAGTCGTGGTTCTGGGTGCGAGGCAGGTGGTAGGCAGTGGAGGGGGACAAAGCCCTGGCTTGCACAGTACCGACCCAGTACTACGAAACTCGTGAGTCTCCCAGCCCAAGTTTGTAATCTGTATTAAAAAATTTATTGTAATCTGTAGTAAACTGTTAAGGCTTCCTTTGCAGATAGTAGTACGAGGTTCGAATTGAGCAGGGAGGAGTTTGAAGTGATAGAGGCCATTTACAAGAGACCTCTGAAGCTTCGTCATTTCGAACACCTCATCAATAGAAGTCGCTATTTCCTTAATTTTAAACTAATAGCCTCCAACGGTACGAAGCTCCCATACTTGTATGTTTTTTGTGTTATCACTTTGATATTGACGTACTGTGTTCTGCAAATAAGTTTAAGAGGAAGGAGTACCCAGCTCCTGATATGGCGTCCATACTTAAGGTAACCTCGACTGTGAAGGCGAGGACTCTGAAGCCGAGGTCAAGTGGCGCCAAGGAGGTCCGAGGTAGAGTAGAGCGTCTCTCCAAGGACAGCGCATCACGAGCTTCTGAAGAGGGGACCCCCCAGAGGCCAAAAAAGTCCAAGGAGCCTCGGGAGAAGGAAAAAGTCCCTAAGGAGCCAAAGAAAAGGAAGATGGTGCACGTCTCCAGCTCGTCCGGCAAGTTTGGGACTTCTGTGTCCCATGAAGGCAAAGAAGCCGGGCAGCCGAAACTACTGAAAGCCGCCTTGAAAGCGGTTAAGATCGAAATGGTAAGGCGTGCCGAGGCTGAAGAGGTGAGGGAAGAGGCTGCAAGGAAGCAAGCTGAAGTGGTCGAGGAGGAGGCTGCCAAACAGAGGCCTGCTCGAGTGCAAGGAAAGTCCCCGAGCTTCCTTGCCGGAAGAAAGGAGCCTCTGGCCCCAGCTTTAGTGGAGGCCCTGCCACCTGAGATTCGAGGTGCTATTGAAAGTTTTTATAAATTTTGGATGGATCGATGGCAGCTTCACGCCTCTGCCTGTGATGCCACGGACTTGATGAAGGCCCTTGTGAGCGAAAATGTTAGGACTTTTGGCCTCGCACTGGAGTGCAGGGAGGCCCTTACTGACTTTCAGACGAGGATCCAGTCCTCAGAGAGGAAGACGGCCTCCCTTGCAGAGAAACTGAAGGCAGCTAGGGCCGAGGCTGAGAAAGCTAGGGCCTAAAAACTTAAAGAATCGGCCAAGCTGGAGTCTCTCTTGGCTCATATAGAGGTATTGAAAAAGGAAGTTTATGAGTCTCAGTGCGAGGTAGCTTCCTTGACTAAGAAGGTGGAGGTTTCCAATGACCACCAGAAGGTGACAGCCGAAGCCTTGGAGAAGGCTAACAGGGAGCTGACAGGGGCCCAAGATGCATACAAGTTCATCAAGGGCTAAATTAAGTGGTACGTCGATGATGCAACCCATGCTAGGGAGGAAGCCCAAAATGCAAGGAAAGAGGCAATGAAAGACTACATTGCCAACTTCCAAAATACCGAGGAGTACAAGAGCTTCAACACTTACTGGAGGAACTTTGCTTATGCCGAAGTGATGGAGCAGGCTGAGGAGTTGTATCCCAATCAGGATCTATCACAACTCAGGTTAAACTGGAGTCTGTCTTGGCTCAGATAGAGGCATTGAAGAAGGAAGTTTATGAGTCCCAGTGCGAGGTAGCCTCCTTGACTAAGAAGGTGGAGGTTTCCAATGACCACCAGAAGGTGCCATCCGAAGCCTTGGAGAAAGCTGACAGGGAGCTGGCAGGGCCCCAAGATGCATACAAGTTCATCGAGGGCCAAATTAAGTGGTACGTCGATGATGCAACCCATGCTAGGGAAGAAGCCCAAAATTCAAGGGAGGAGGCAGTGAAAGACTACATTGCCAACTTCCACAATACCGATGAGTACAAGAGCTTCAGCACTTACTAGATGAACTTTGTTTATGCCGAAGTGATGGAATGGGCTAAGGAGTTGTTTCCCAATCAGGATCTGTCGCAACTCAGGTCGGAGTTTGTGGACGAAGTGCCTCAAACCCCAACTGATGAAGTGGTGGGAGATGAAGTGGTAGAGGCAGAAGAAGTAAATTCTGATGCTCAAGCTGCGAAAGTCCCAGCTGCTGAGGCAGCTCCATCATTTTCCCAGGCATAGGATAGTTTTCTTTTTAGTTATGCATGATGTACTGGCCTTAGGCCCCCCTTTTGTAAAAGCAGTTGAAAATCAATATAATCTCTTTTTCATTCAATGTTGTTTCTTTCTCTTAAGTGTGTTAGCCTCGTTAAGTAATTGAACGTAATGTTGATTGAAGAACTAAATAACTTTAACTAGATATCCTATCTCCAATCACTTGAACAAATAAATTGTATGCAAGCCTCACGAGTTATGACCAATATTGGGCTTAAGCAAATGAATTGTACTTAAGCTTAATAACTGTAACCTGAAGGGAAGAATGAACCCTGCTGCAGCTGAACTGGGAATATTACTCTGACTCAAGTGTATGAGCCTCGGAGTTCAGGTGAGGTGGCCCAGAGATGGGGCGCTGGCCTCTCCTTCAAGGTGACGATGCTTCCCAACATAGTGGATGGTGCAGCCATGTTGAGCCTTTTCCCCCTGGCGTTTAGCCTCGCCAAAGGGAGGCATGTGCATGCGCCTCAGGGTTCAACCAAGGTGGCCTAGAGATGGGACGCTGGCCTCTCCTCCTAAGTGACGACGCTTCCCAACATGGTGGATGGTGCAACCATGTTGAGGCTTCTCCCCCTGGCGTTCAGCCTCGCCAAAGGAAGGCATATGCATGCACCTCGGAGTTCAGGCGAGGTGGCCCAGAGATGGGACACTGGCCTTTCCTCCGAGGTGACGACGCTTCCCAATATGGTGGATGGTACAGCCATGTTGAGGCTTCTCCCCCTGGCGTTCAGTCTCGCCAAAGGGAGGCATATGCATGCACCTCGGAGTTCAAGCGAGGTGGCCCAGAGATGGGACACTGGCCTTTCCTCCGAGGTGACGACGCTTCCCAACATGGTGGATGGTGCAGCTATGTTGAGGCTTCTCCCCCTAGCGTTCAGCCTCGCCAAAGGGAGGCATGTGTATGCGCCTCGGAGTTCAAGCGAGGTGGGCCAGAGATGGGATGCTGGCCTCTCCTCCGAGGCGACGATGCTTCCCAACATAGTGGATGATGTAGCTATGTTGAGGCTTTTCCCCCTGACGTTCAACCTCGCCAAAGGGAGGCATGTGCATGCACCTCGGAGTTCAAGCGAGGTGGCTCAGAGATGAGACGCTGGCCTCTCCTCCGAGGTGAGGAAGTAATGTAACATGTTAATTTAATCATAGAATTTTATTGAACTATAGAAATGTTACAAGAGCTGGGAAAGATCATCCAGCGTGGTAGTACGTTCATTGGTAATAGATTTTGAGGTGCTCGATGTTCCATGGACGGGGTTGGGCCTTGCCGTTCATGTCTTCAATCCAGTAAGTCCCAAGCCAGATCTCTTCTCAGATTTTATATGATCCTTCCCAGTTCGGACCTAGGGAACCGGAACCATGTTCCTTTGAGGAGAGGAAGACTCTCCTAAGGACCAAGTCATTGACTCGGAATGATCTCTTCTTTACCTTTGAGTTGAAGTACTTCGTCATCTTCCTTTGATATGTGCCAAGCTTCAACTGGGAGTCGTCTCTTCTCTCTTTGATGAAGTCGAGGTCGCACCTTCGAAGCTCATCGTTTGTTATCTTACTAAAATGTAGACGTCTTGGGGACGGAAGTTCGACCTCAACGGGGCTCATCGCCTTAGTACCATATGCCATGAGGAAAGGTGTTTTCCCGGTTGGGGTCCTCGTGGTGGTTTGGATCGCCCAAAGTACTTGTGGCAGCTCATCCACCCATGCCCCTTTTGACACATCAAGCTTCCTTTTCAAGACATGTTTGATTGTTTTATTCACAGCCTCAACTTGGCCATTTGCTTGTGGGTGGTGAGGCGTGGAGAAATGCTTCTTGATGTCGAGTTCTTTGCATAGTGCTCTGACCTTCTTGTTATCGAATTGTCTACCATTGTCCGAGACGACTGAGTCGGGAATCCCGAACCAGCATATAATATTCTCCGACAAGAACTTGGAAGTGTTAGCTTCTGTGATTTTTGCCAGTGGTTCAGCCTCAACACATTTTGTAAAGTAATCAATGGCCACAATTGCAAAGCTTGCACCTCCTCTACCTTTAAGTAGAGGACCTATGACGTCCACACCCCATTTTGAGAAAGGCCAAGGGCTAGAGATCGCGGTCAAATCTTGCGACGGTTGTCTTTGTACCGAAGAGAATCGTTGGCATTTGTCACACTTTCATACGAACTCGAGAGCATCCCTTTTCAGGGTAGGCCAGTAGTACCCTTGCCTCAATATTTTTTATGCCAAAGATAGACCTCCGGAGTGATTGCCGCACACGTCCTCATGGACTTCTCTTAATATGTAAGTAGCCTCTTCTCCTCCAACGCATCGTAAGAGTGAGGAGGAGAAGTTCCTCTTATAGAGAACATCATCAATGAAAAGGAAGTGGGCAGACTTCTTCCTTAGCTTGTAGGCCTCATGCTTGTTAGTGGAAAGTACCTGATCTTTGAGGTATGCTACGATTGGCTGCATCCAGGTAGGAGTTCCAACGGCCCACATTACATTGGGGGCCTCGGTTGACAGCAGGAGGAGGTACGCTATAGGTACTATTGTGAGTAGTTCTGAATCCTTGCTACGAGCGAGCTTGGAGAGTGCATCCGCATGAGAACTTTCGATGCGAGGGATCTGGGTTAGTTCAAACTTTTCAAAGGATGGGATGAGGTTCATAACCATTTTCAAGTAGGAGGCCATTGTTTTGTCCTTAGCTGAGAAGTTACCATTGACCTGGCTAACAACCAGCTAGGAGTCACTACTGATGAGTAGTCTCTTTACTTGCATTTCCTTGGCCAGCCTGAGGCCTGCAAGAAGTGCCTCATATTCTACTACATTGTTGGTGGCTTTGAACCCGAACCTCACCACTGAGTTTAGCTTGTGACCTTCAGGGCTAATGAGGACAACTTCAGCACCCAAGCTGGAGTCCCCAGCCAATCCATCAACGAATAAGTTTCATGTAGGGGGCTTGGCAGGTTCCATGATTTCATCTACCTCGGGTAAATTGACGAATTCTGCCACAAAGTCAGCCAAGGCTTGACCCCTGATGGCTGCCCTAGCCTTGAACATGAGGTCACATTCACTTAGCTCCATTGCCCACTTCAATAATCTTCCTGAGGCATCGGGCTTTTGGAGTACCTGTCTTAGGGAAAAGTTTGTCAGCACATGGATAGTGTGAGCTTGGAAGTAGGATCTCAATTTCCTGGAGGCCGTGATCAAGGCCAAAGCGAGCTTCTCCATATCGGGGTATGGGTTTCTGACGATAGGAGGGCTTTACTTGTATAGTAAACAGGGAGTTGGGTGGTCCCCTCTTCTTCGGTTATAACCAAACTGATGGCCTCATTGGAGACGGACATATATAGCTGTAGGATCTCACCGGGCTTCGGTTTAGAGAGGAGGGGGGCCCGCCCCAGGTCTCTTTTCAGGCCTTGGAAGGCCTCTTTACATTCCTCGTTCCATTGGAACTTCTTCCCAGCTTTCAGCACTTTGAAAAATGGGAGGCATTTGTCTGTAGCATTGGAGACGAAGCGGCTAAATGCGACCACTCGTACAGTCAAACTTTGCACCTCCTTTGGCTTTTGGGGGGACCTCATCTTGTATAGGACCTCAATCTTCTCAGGGTTGGCTTCAATTCCACGTTGATTGACCATGTATCCTAAAAATTTGCTGGAGGCCACTCCAAAGGCGCACTTGAGGGGGTTGAGCCTCATCCTATATCTTCTCAAGATTTGGAAGGTACTGTTGAGATGCGTTATGTGATCCTCAACCTCCAAACTTTTTACCAACATGTCATCCACGTATACCTCCATTGTCTTACCGATGACGTCCATAAACATTTTGTTGACGAGCCTTTGGTAAGTCACTCTAGCGTTTTTCAGCCTATAACAATAAAGGCCTCAGTCTGTGATGAAAGAGGTGTGCTCCTCATCGGTCGGGTGCATGGGTATTTGGTTGTAGCCAGAGTATGAGTCCATAAAGCTCAACAACTCGTGCCTAGCCGTGGAGTCTACTAGTTGGTCAATTCTTAGGAGAGGAAAGCTATCTTTCGGGTAAGCTCTATTGAGGTTGGTGAAGTCAATGCATACCCTCCACTTGTTATTGTGTTTCTTTACTAAAATTAGGTTGGAGACCCACCACGGATAGGTAGCCTCCCTGATAAAACCGTTTTGGATGAGCTTCTGAACCTCTTCCTTTAGAGCCTCGTACCTTTCAGGATTAAGGGCTTTCCTTTTTTGTTCGTGCGGGGCAGCCTTAGGATCGACTTTCTGGTGGTGGCAACTAACCTTGGGGTCTATGCCTACCATGTCCTCATGCCTCCAAGCAAAGACATCAAGGTTCCTATTTAGGAAATCCTTAATCTTTTCCTCCAAAATGTTGGATAAGCCCTTGCCTATTTTCAGCACCTTGGATGGGTCTCGGGGGTCTACCGAGAAGCTCTCAAGTTCCTCAACTGGGGATGCTTGAGGTTCATATTCAATTATGCGGGGATCGATCTCATCAATGACCAATACCTCCAGGTTGGGTGGTGCATCAATCATATCGATATCTTCTGGTTCAGTGGGAGCATCACTTGGGACATCAGCCATGACTATATCGGCTATGATTATATGGACGTCTCGGGGCTCTACCTTTTTTATGGAGCTTAGATAACACTCTCTCGATCCTCTTTGGTCACCTCTCACCGTTGCCACCCCATTTTTCGTCGGGAATTTCATGCATAGGCAGTGGATGGAAGTGACTACTCCTAATTCTTTTAGGGCTGGCCTACCCAATACTCCATGGTAGGCCGATCGACTGTCAACAATGAGGAACTACATGAAGTTCATTGTAGTTTGGGGAGACTCTCCCATCTTCACTGCAAGTGTTATCTTTCCCCTTGGAGTGATGCTATATCCAATGAATCCATACAAAGGAGTTGTGGTGGGTGTCAACTGATGATCCAATATCATCTTGTCAAAGGCGGATCTGAATAGAATGTTGACAGAGCTACCGTTGTCAACTAACATTCGCTTGAGCCCATTTCGGGCTATGACGGCTCTCACAACAAGTGCGTCACAGTAGGGGCAGTGAACTCTTTCGGCGTCCTCCTGGGTGAAGACAATGGATGGAACTTGGTTTCTTTGGGAGCTGCTGTCCACAATGTAGCTTGCCAAAGGGAGGTGTTTAGCCTCCTTGGTGTAATTCCTTTTGGCGTTTCGTGTCTCACCGCCAATATATGGTCCTCCAAATATGGAATCCACCTCGTGGATGGGGCCTCCTCCTAGGCTTGTCGATTTCTTCGGTGTCTGCGCCCTTCCCTGGGCCTCTCCGTATCATGCTCCCTTCGTCGTGGGGAAATATCCCTTTGACGGGGAGTAACCTCCTCATGCTCACGTCGGTTGTCGTGTCTGGACGGGGGCCTGTTCCCTTGGGGCTATTCATTTCTGTCCCTAGGGGGTTCCAGTCGGGAGCGATGTGCATAGTATTGGCAATCTGCTGTGTCGTGTCCATACGACCGGTGGGTACTAATTTGACCTATTTCTAGGTCCTGAACGCCGGCCTCGACCTCTCCCCCTACGGGATCCTTGTGGGGTTTCCGTCTGCTGGGTGTTAGTAATTGGGTTGATATCCTCATATGCCAAGGTAGGAACCGCGTTCAAAATGGTGGTGGCAAGTGTTTGGCCAGAACTCTCATTTCCAGCCTGGTTCATTTGGTAGTCCATCAGGTGGGAGGTCGGCCCTCTAGCACGCTGCCTTTGAGGAGGTGGGAGGCCCCTACTTGCCCTGTTCTTATACTCAATCAATTCTTCATTGATAATTTCCCGCCTCATCATCTCGAGTAGGACATCATAGGTGGTAGGATCTTGATTTTGCACGTCCCTCCAGAATAAGGTATTCATGTTCAGACCTCCCCTTAATGCGGATAGTGCCTCACAGTCGGTGACTTGTACGCAATACGTCATCTCATCGGTGAAGCGTGATAGGAAGCTCTTTAGGGCTCCCCATGTGCTTGTCTCATGTCTTGGAGACGTTGGATGGGGGCCTCTCCTTCTTTGCTTACTGCGAACCTCTTTAAAAATGTTGTCTTGAACTCGGGCCAGCTTCTTATGCTCCCAGGCGGTAACCTACTATACCAAATTTCAGCCGCTCCACTAAGTGTTAAATGGAAAGCTCTGCACTTCACAGCTAGGGTGGAGCCCCTTTGGCTCATGTGAGTTTTATAAGCATTCAGGTGCTTCTCTGGGTCACTTTTTCCGTCATACTTTGGTATCTTTGGCATTACACAGTGGCTTGGAACCTGGGCACTCCTTAGTTCCCTTAAGAACGGCAAATTCTCATCGTCATCGTCCAAGTCACAGGACCTCTGCTGCTTATCTGAATCGAATTCATCGGCCTCATGCCGTGGTTGTTGGTGAGAGGTTCCGGGACGATTCCCAACCTCTTCCTCCCTCCTCTGGCGCCTGTTTCTAGGTGGAGCAACACGGGGGGGCATTTTCATGCCTTTCTTCCAGCTGCTGGGGCATTGGAGGTGGAGGTGGAGGCGGTGGCCTTGTCCATGGCTGGTGAGTCTGCTATTGCCTAAGCCTCGATTCAGCGGGGCTAATTCTATCAAATACACTGGCTGCCCTCCTATGTCTTGACTCTTGCTCAAACAAAAGTGGGAAGTTATCATGGTTCAATGGGACCTCGGTGGGTCGGCCAGAAGCGTAGTTAGAGGAAACATCAATTTTCACTTCCCTTTCAAATGGCCTTCCACCTTCGGCTATAGTCCGGCGAGGTAGCTCTATGACTTTGAATTTCATCTTCTTACTAGTAGTGCCCTTGAGTGGCGTATGGAAGAATGGGGAAGCCTCCCTGGCCCTGCATTTGAGCCATGAGCTCCCTCATAGGCAAGTTTTGGCTAGCAATATCCCTCATGTTGGCCGCCATGGCAGCCATTTCTCTTGACAGTCGTGTCGTCGCCTGCATTCCAACTCTTCTTTAGTGGTGGTGGAGTCTTTGCTGAGCTGCTGGGGCAGCGGGTAGAGGAGGCATATTTGCATTTTCTCTTACCCTCCTGGGGGGTGTGTCTTCGTTTGAACTTATTTGCTTTTTGTCTGACTCTTCAGATTTTGCTACGTTGTGGAGCTTCCTCTTGTTCTTTTTCAAGAACAAATCCTTTTTCAAGGGGGATGCCCAAATGCTCTTCAATAAGCTTTCATCACAAGGTTGTTCGTGGTTATGGTGTGATTTTCTACAGACGGCGCCAATCTGTTGACCCCAAAAAATGTTGCCAACGAATACCAGACCCACCCACGCACACGCGAGTGAAGGTCCTACACGTTAAGACACGTAGACGGTCTAGAACGAACGGATCAGGGGCATGGGAGTAGCTCAACGACGCGAGACGAGAATGTTCGAAATCTGACGGGATGTTCGTAATCTGATTGTACAATAGTTACCAATCAGTGCCCATGAATGTGCATGTAAATATGTATGAACTCGTATTGTGTTGTAAGATCATGTGAAAGAGAGAGTAAAGTGTAGTTTCTTGTATTGATTCTTGCATTAGCTCTTTGATTTTACACAAGGGAAGTATTTATAGTGTTACATGTAAATGGCAGCCCTTGGATGAGGTGGCACGTGGCCTCATCTCTTTAATCCAAACATCCAATCCTAGGCATCATCCTTGACTTGCTAGCTTGCTGCGCATTTATTGCTTATGCAGAACTCCCATACTAATGACAAGACTTGACATGTACACTTATGACAAACATTCCATCAATCATTCACATAAGATCTTTATGTAGAAGATCTCTTGGGAGAAGTGATCGTGGAAGACGTTCCTTCATGGTTCGGAGGCTTCTGCCACTTACGTAATACTTTCACTTTAGGGCTTCGGCTATCTTCACAGGCCTCGGTATGTGGGCCTCGGCCATACATGCCACCTCTGCTAGAGTGCCACGTGGTTCAGATTGAGTGGGCCATAGGCCCAAGTAGGTTGGTCAAGTATGACAACACGTAACAATAAGTACTCACAGATGAATCTCCTTGTGTAAGATTCATGAGTTCTCGTTTCAATTGAAAAATCTGTGGACCATTCCTCTGCTGATAACGTTCCTTCAAATTTGTCCACATTTCGTAAGCTGATTCAGAATAAAGTCCACTGACTAAAATCTCTTTAGACACTGAGTTGAGGATCCATGAAGTAACAATGTTGTTGTTACGGATCCACGAATTCAGCAGCTCTTGATGCCTTCAGGTCGTGAAATGATACCATTGACAAACCCCAGCTTGTTCTTCACAGATAGAGCAATCATCATTGATCTGCTCCAAGAGGCATATTTGTCTCCAATTAATGGTTGTGAAACAAGGATTAAACCAGGATTATCCGAGTGGTGCAAAAAAATGGATTAGATCCATCATCACGTTTTGATTTATCCATCGATGATGCAGAATCGTTTAGCATTTTACTATCCATAGTTGATTGAAAATGGATTTTCACTGAAAAATTGATAGGATGAATATGAAATCAAGGGTTGTGAGCAACAAAAATCGCTCTGATACCATATTGAAGAAAAGAGGAATTTTGGAAGAATGGAATGAAATTCTCGTTCAATCAATGTAATTATCAGTACAATGGTAAGTTTAAATAGAATTGGTTAACTGATTCTAACAATCAACTAACTAACTAACTTGATAGATGTACACAACTAATTTCTAACTAAATTTGGCGCCTAAATCATCTTGAGTTGAGTTGGTTGTTCTGTTGGCTGGTCTGTTGAGCTATCTGATGCTCATTTATTCTAATAAACTTGCCACCATAACCACCACCACAACCCATACACCACACCACACCATAAATTCACAAAACCACCATGTATATTCGCACCACCACCACCACCACTCTACAGGCCTACATCGCACCACCCTTTCACCCAAATCTAACAAAAGCATCACCAATGCGTAGATCCTCACCAACATTCCTTCTCTTGTAGCAGTAGTGACACCGTCGACGTAGCGAGAAGATTCTCCACATCGCTGTCACGAGAAGCACTCGCCACTGCTAGCGGCAACAGCAATATCGTCGACGACGAGAAGCTTCATCACCGCATCACTGCCAACTATTGCTTGCAGCAGTAGTGACGCGGTTGATACGACTGCTTGCAGTAGTGACGTTGTCGACATGGCAAGCAATATTAGCGCCTCTAACCCAACGAGAAGCTCCCTCGCAACGGGTGATTTTGGATATGGTTGGTTGGGGTGGACGAGTGCATGGGTGTGTGGTGGGTAGAGAGAGAGAGAGAGTAGGTTGGGTGGGTGGGGATGGGGTGATATATGTATATTATGTGTAATTAATTTTTTATTAATTTTAATTATTAAAATTTAATTAATATCTGATTTGTGAAAATGGAACTTAATCCCTTGTTTTTTTGAAAATGAATCTTTAAATGAACGTTTTGAGATAATTTTCCTCTCAAATAGACGCTTATTTTTCACTCTTAGGCTTTTGCTGTTGTGGGCTCTTATCAATTGGGCAGTGCTAGGCCCCGTTAAAAAGAGGAATTGACACAAGTAACGCTGAAAAAGTTGAAAATTTAATTTAGTGAGGTTATTGTAGGATGGTCAATTGCATCGGACAAGCAAGACCCACATTAAGACTGGTCCTAATTCCCTGTTTGGGCTGACATTTACGAGCGAATTTACTTATAAGTAAATCGGTAGATTATAAATTTAGAGATTGACAAAATTAATTGAATGAACCAATAGATTCGATCTAATTTACTTAAGTTTTAAACGATTTCAATTACTAGAATTAAGAACTTACTAATTCTGTCTAATATACTCGGAATCGAACGCAAATTCTCAGGTTGTCATCATGAAACATAATTACATTTGAAATCAACTATTCCATTTACGAATTGAACAAACCATGCTCTCTCTATTCAAAATGAACAAATTTTTTTGGGTAAAAATTTAAAACAAACTACTTATTTTAAGAATTAGATCAAAATTGCTCTCCATTTTTGTAATTAACTTTTACTTAAAAACATGTTTGCCATCGAATCAATAAGATGAGAAGAAAATTAGAAAACGTCCAAAAAAACTTTGTGCTTCTTCAAAAAAGTTTTAAAAGTTGGGATTAAATTCAATAATTAATTTTTAAATTGCGTATCTTATGGGCTCACAACTTTTCTCAAATCTGCTTAAATTTTTAGAAAAAGATTAGTCAAGTAATCCCTTTGAAGCCCCTATTCTATTAAAATTAAAAATTAATTATTTTTTCATCTGTCCACCTATCCGTGCACAAATTGGAAAACTCAAGAAATATTTCCGGTTTGCCCCAGAACACTTTTTTGAGGACCGAAGAGACAAAGCACATGTGCCTTTATCCACAACAGAGATTGAATTGAATCAACACTAGTATGGTTAATGATTATTTTATCAAATAATATTATATTATATCCATCACTGCAAATCCCTCTGCATTCACGGATATCTGAAACGTTGGCTGGAGTTTTTAACTACCCTGTTCCATCAGTTTGCTCAGAGGTTTAAGAGCATTTGCAGAGTAGAAAACCTGAACAAAATTGAAAATTCCAATTCTCAGGTCAGCAGATAAATGTGTTTTTGGTTTAATTTTCAAGTAAAACTCCACTTCGTTAACTGATATTCAAAGAATTTTTTCGCTAGAGAAAAAATAACAGTGTCGCTTCATACTTGTCGATTAAATTTCATCTTTTTGTTGGAATTTCATTCTCATTCTCTCAATATATATATATATATATATTTTTTTTTTTTTTTGTGTATTGTGTATTATTGTCTGTATGGGGTGAAATCTGGTGAAATTCCAATAAAATCTGTTCCAATAACAGTGCAAGTTTAAGCAGCTGTTTAGCAATACTCATATCTTGCTAAAAAATTGATAGAATCAACACTTTCGACTTATATATAATAAAATGTGGATTATTTGTCAAGCAACAGCCTAGCTGTATATTAGTTTTCCTTTAATTGTATATTATATGTTTGATCCTTGATTCTTTTTGTAGAGATAATTTTCACTCATTAATGAACTATCAAAACATGATTGAAATACTTTTAAGCTTATATTTGTTCTTTTTCTCAATATGGGTTTGTGGGATTTTATGGTTTTTCACCATAACTAGTGTTTGAATCCTGCTCTGCAGTATGTGAAACATCACTATTTGCTGACCTATAGTCAACAGTCGAGATGTCTACTTTATCACTAGCAGCTGGGAATTTCACAAGAGGACAACGAGGAGAGGACAGTGGTTTAGGATTCTGGTTAAGTTCATATTTCGGAAATGAGCTTTTTGGAACTGATACTCGTGGAAATTTGATGAGAACCTCAAATCGTGTCCATTTCAAATACTTGGAAGGATCTAGGACAAGAAATGGGAAAAAATTTCATGTTTTTGCAAAAGTTAGAAACTGGAAGAAACATGATTACCCATGGCCCGATGACGTTGATCCAAATACCGAATCACCCTTGAAGTATCTTTCTAACTTCAAGCCTTTGGACGAGAAACCTAAACCCGTGACACTTGCCTTTGAGAAGCCACTGGTTGATTTAGAGCAGAAGATCATCGAGGTTACTCATCTTTGATACTGAAAGTTATTTACTGATTGTCTGATTTTATATCAAAACCATATGATTGTGGTCGAAGATATAGCAAAAAGAAAATCATAATCATGCTTTGTTCATACCACTTGCACAAGTGTAAAAAAAATCTGTAGTAGATAATCGATGCTTTTTTTATTTTAATCTATCTGCAGATACAAAGAATGGCTGATGACACTGGGCTTGATTTTACTGATCAAATTAATGCTTTGGAATTGAAGTATCAACAGGTAAATTTGACAAAATTTGATCAATGTTTCCATTTGACAGGTCAAGCAAAGAGACAACTCAATTGACAAATTTTCTCTGCTTATAAAACATCCTTCGTCTGTACAAATTAATTGTGCATTATTTGTTCAACTTTACAACTCTTTCTCACGAGTGCTTTTCAGCTGCATTTACCACTACATTTGAGGGGTGTCTATTGTTTAAGTCATTTCGAAGATGTCTATTAATATATATTGGTCTTGAGTATTGTGCTAGAACATTCACACAAAAAAAAAAAAAAAGAAGAGAAAAAAGAAAAATTGAAATTTAACAATCAACCGAGATATTTGTGCCCCCAGCTTAAAAGTTTATTTGTAGCACCAATGTTTAATTCAAAGAATCTCTGTGTTGAAGCTCTAAGCAACTCAGAATCTCAGATTGATGCAGATCATTTTCTTCATCAACATATTCAGCATGGTTGATTATGTAGAAGTTTCACGTTTTGTAAATTTTCTGTTACATTTTTGTTTATGTATGAACTTCTCTAGTTGATATTCATGCAGTTCACATTCTGAATTTTCTAGTTTTCTTTCAGGCTCTTAAGGATTTATACACGCATTTGACTCCCATCCAACGCCTAAATATTGCTCGACATCCGAACAGGCCTACTGTTCTTGATCATATCCTAAACATCACAGAGAAGGTAGATCTCAAGCTTTTTCTCACTGTGAAAATTTTCTACCATTAGTAATGGGATCTTACTAATTTATATATCATTAAGTGGGTGGAACTCCACGGAGATCGTGCAGGGTATGATGATCCAGCTATTGTGACCGGTATAGGAAGCATAGAAGGTAGAAGCTACATGTTCATAGGTCATCAAAAAGGAAGGAACACAAAAGAAAACATTATGCGCAACTTTGCAATGCCAACCCCTCATGGGTATGTTTCGAGAATCATCCATGTGGGAAAGAAATTAATAATAATAATAAAATAATAAAAAAAATTATGAATTTTACCAAAGATATGAGACTTTCGGAAATCTTAATAGCTCTTTTGACGAGTCTATTGGTGCATTTTTCTTATTTGTCTCCTAGTCACGTAGTACTGATGCGTTGCAATATTTACCAATAAGTGAGAAGACATTCTTTTCATTAGCCATCCAATGCCATCTAGTGAACTGCATCAGCATCTCTGCATTGGTATTGCTTAATGAAAAGGATGGACATGCAAGTCAGACTAACAAAATGATAGTTTTACAGTTATAGAAAAGCTTTGCGAATGATGAAATATGCGGATCATCATGGATTTCCCATTGTTACATTCGTAGACACACCAGGGGCCTTTGCTGACTTGAAATCTGAGGAACTGGGTCAGGTATGCTCTCTTCATATGCTAATCTTGGATAAATTATGGCATATCTGTTTCAATTGACGTCACCTACTTACAGGGTGAAGCAATAGCCCATAATTTGAGGACAATGTTTGGCCTTAAAGTCCCAATCATCACAATCGTAACCGGTGAAGGTGGCTCGGGTGGTGCTCTTGCCATTTCTTGTGCCAACAAGTTGATGATGTTGGAAAACTCAGCGTTCTATGTTGCTAGGTGAATTTTAATCCGAGACTCCAAGTTGTTTGTCGAGGACAAATGATCTTCATTGAGTATATAAAACTAGTTACTTTACTATATTAATTTCTCAAAATTCAAGATTTTAAGGCATTCCCTCTGGCAAACTGGTGAGCGGCATAGTATTGAATAGCATACAGCACACAGCGTGATACAAGTTTTTGAGTTGATGGTGGATCAACATTGGTGATTTTTTGTTTAAGGCTCAGTTTATTTTTCAACAACCTAAAAGTGGGAGGAGGATTAATCTGTCCACAGATTCTATCCATGGAAAGAGGATTATTCCATCCATGTATTTTAGCCTTTTTTTCCCGATGATCGTCACTTGGATTCATCATAGATTCTATAAAATCTTGTGTTTTTTCTTTTACTCCTTGATGTGGTTTATATCTCTTCATGAATGATATATTCCCTTTACCAGTCCAGAAGCATGTGCCGCGATCTTGTGGAAATCGTCCCAAGCGTCTCCAAAGGTATGTGACGAATTCACAATCAAATTTCCTGAAGAATGATTTAAATTAACTGAAGTTTTGATATTCCATTGAATAGGCGGCTGAAAAACTGAGGATTACAGCACAAGAACATTACAAACTGAGGATAGCAGATGGTATCATCCCTGTAAGGACATTGATCATCTACCATTTTGATGTTTGCCTTGGTCATGGGCAGAGAAAATTTAGGACAGGAGCAAAATATTAATAATAATAAAATTGAGTCATATGAAAAGATTCAACTCAATAAATGTATAGATCTCCTAATTTGCTATATCTAATCACCAGGGGAAAATTTTTGTTCTTTTCTTTCATTTCCTTCTTAATTTGGTACAAGTCCAGTGGTTGTATTAGAGACAAGCATCTCCTTTCATCTTGAGCTTGAGTGCAGCAGGCACTTCATTGCTTTTTAACAATTTTCCCTTTATATTCTTCAGAAAGCGGCATGTGAATTATTCCAAAATCATCTTTATTGGCTTTTTTCAGTACAAGTAGTTGTCATATTGCAGGAACCTATAGGTGGTGCACATGCTGATCCCGTATGGACATCTCAAAATATTAAGGAAGCTATTCTCGAGGCAATGGAGGTGAATCATTTGCAGTTTTAGTCCCTCAAAAGTTAATGCTGTCGTGTTCTACTATAACCATATGAAGTGTTAATCAAATAAGTGAACTTCCAATCAAAACATTGCAGAAGGCAGTACTCTTTTGCACAAGTACAGAGAAAATTTTGGTGCAAAAAGAACAAAACAAATTTTCTAATTATCCTTGGTTCTATGCCGTTTATATCCAAACAATTTCAGTTTCTACATTTCTGCTGACATTGACACCTATCTTGTTCTAGGAATTGACAAGAATGGATAAAGAAGCGTTACTTCGACACCGAATGCTTAAATTTCGTTCGATTGGAGTTGGAGGGTTCAGAGAGGGTTCAGAGGTGGAACCTGAGAGGAAACGGAACATGAAACCATCTGAGGTCAATGCACCAAAAGTCGCTGACATAGAATCCGACATTGAGGATCTCAAGAAAAAGATACTTGAAGCTGCGGGACCATCTGATCCAATTACCAGCCAAAAAATCGAGAAACTTCAAGAAGATCTTGATCAGGAGATGACCAAGGCGTTTACTTCAATGGGCTTGCTTGATCGGATAGAATCTCTTAATCTGGAGCTGGCTAGGTCCCCTGACCCAGATCAAGCCCTGAATTATGATCTTAAGGAGAAAGGAAATAAAATTGTGCAAGAATTTAAGAAAAATCTGGCACGACCTGGAGACTATCTTGGGTTAAAGCAAAAGCTCCAAACACTCAGCATGGTTAGCAGGCTTATTGAGTTGAAAGAGAGAAGTGAGAAATTGAAAAGCCAGGTCAATCAGAAAATTCCAGCAGAAGTAAAAGCCAAAATGGACCTTCTAAAAAAGGCTCGGGAAAAGTTGTCGAATGGTAATCAAGTAGACGAGAATCTCTCTGAGGAACTAGAAAGGGCTAAAAAAGAGCTGGAAGAGGTTCTAAAATCGGCTAACTTGGAAGTCATTGGAATGGTGAAGAGAAAGGACATAACTACACCTCCTGAATTGAAAGAAAAGATTGTGCACTTGAACAGAGCAATCACAGAGGAGATTGAAAAAGCAGTAAACAAGAGGGAAGGCATTAGTGGCAAAATTGAAGAGTTGAAAGTCGAGATGGCGAAAGAATCTACTTCGGAAAAAGCGAAAAAGCTGGAATCAGAGATAAAAGAAGGTATTGCTATTGCACTTAATGTCACCCCACTTAAAGAGAAGGTTGAGAATTTAAGAGTGGAAATGTCGTCATTCTGTAAGGAAGTTGTGGAAGATAATGTTATTGTCGACAATGGCAGATTGTAAAGTTAAATCTCCGTTCTTCCTTACCCGAGAGGGGTTAGGGACGGGGGGATATTGCGCGAAAAATCTTGTGTTCATTCTTTATAATACTGGTTATTGATCCATGCAAAAACTATCCATTGTTGTAACTAAAATTTGTGTCTTCTTCCATCCATGTTGATTGTGTTTGTTGCCTGTTTCTGTTATGATTCAAGTTGAGTGCCACTTATTTATTGGTCCATTTTGCTGCGGATATTAGACCAAACACGTGCTATTAAACAATGTGTTAAGGGATGGGTTATCCTACATCGGTTTAACACCGAAATAAATACAAATTTATAAAAATCTTGAGCTGCTCCATTTAATAAGGTTGATTTTATTAAGATTGACTCTAAGTTTTAATATGGTATCAGAGCCATCCTATGGGTTTCAAAATTGGTCTGCTCAAATAAGTCACTATCTTGAAAGGGCATGTTAAGGGATATATTATCCCACATCGGTTTAATACCGAAATAAATACCAATTTATAAAAATCATTATTAAAATGGACCTCAAATCTTAACACAATGTGAAGCAATTGAGAATTCATAAAAGACATATATGTTGCCTATGTTGGATTCTAATTTTTCCTAATTCTTCGATTTTGAGGTGTTGATTGTTTTGTTGTCGAATTGGTCTGTCTAATTTAAATTTAGTTTTCAACATGCTCTTTACGTATAGGTCTCTTTCCTTTTATTACTCAAAGGCTTGACACATGCACAACTCATAAATATAATCGGACATTTTGTATACTTCGTGTAACGTTGGACAATCTCGTCTAAAAGCATAACATGGTAAAAAATTAGTACATTTGTTTATTCGAAGATAATTTAATAGTTGAAACACTATTTAAGTTCGGCCAAGGATCTCTAGGTTATTGCTCAAATGATTTCTCCTCCTCTATTTGAATTGTATTTTATTAATTCAATTACTATTTCGTTTACAATTTTAACATTTGCAGCATCAATGGTCCAAAACGGTGCTGTTCGTTAATTTAACACTTGCGTTTTAAATTAAATACTATTTTGTGAAACTATTGTAAGCCTCCAGTCTTAATTATACCTATAAATACGGATTTATAGCCAATTAAATTAGCAAGAGAATTGAAGCAAAAGTTAGCATTATTTTGACTTTAAATTATACAATGACATAGCTATATGTATTATTTTCATTTGTTATATTACAATCATTATTGTCTGAATATTATTCAGTTGCTCCTAAAAGCACAACTTTATAAATTCATATAAATATTTGCATATCTATATTCTTTAATCTTTATTTTTTTTAAGAAGCACAAACTTTTGCAAATCAACATTCTATTGTTGATCTCGAAAGGTGACTTCAATAAATATTATTATTTTTGAAAAATATTATTTTAATATTCATGGAGAAGCAAAAGAAAACAAGTTGCGTTATTACTCATGGAATGTTATCTCATTATCTAGTTTTCAGTTGTATTTTTTCTCGAGAAGCACTATTTTATAGTTCTATCAATATTCGTAAAAAATAATAGTGCTTGTAGATGATCTTGTAGAAGTATAAGATTTAAAGTATTTTAATGTTTTGGTAGAATATTGTTGCCCGAACTACAACGAAGCAATGTTGTGCAGAGATAGAGGGTCCACAGGTCATGAACTTTTTTCTTAGAGAAGAAGTAATGACAATATCTGAAAACCTTATATTTCCTCAGTGTTGCAACAACAAGATGGTAGTTCGTACTTTATAAATAGAAGATATATTATTATCACTTCACTATAATATAAAAGAGTCTAACTTTGGGCACTATTCATATTAGACACTAGTCACAATTTCCCATCGTCAACATCTTTTTTGCCTTTTTCTTCTTCTATTCCCATTTTGCCCTTACTCACACTTCACTATTAATTTTCATATGGCAAGAAAAAGGGTAATATTGCCTTCTTACTTATACCCACAATTTTCTCATTGTTGACTTACCTCTTTTTACGTCCTCAATTTTTTATAAAAACATACAAGTTTGTTTATTAAATTGATTAAATTTACTAGCAACTTCAAATTTTTTATCTTTACAATTTTAAGTCATTCTCCTACAAAAATATCTTTAATAGATAATTTACACTTTAAAAAGTTGGTAAAATGAAGTTGAGAAATAATTTTTTGGAGTTCATTGACTCAAAAAATTATGACTTGATGTTTTTTTTTCATATATATATATATATTCTTTGGGTAAAAATTTGCATCATATTAATAAATTTGCTTCAGCGCATTAATATTTATGGACTTATATACATTGTACACGTGCGAGGTAATAAAATCTATTACGTAGGTATTTTATAGCCAATGCTAAAAAATTTACCTTCTAAACATTTTAATTTTATCAAAAATAAATAATAGCGGGTAAAATCTTGATCAATGGAGGAACATTATCACATTTTTGTTCAAGAAGATCCCAAAGTAAATATTATATTATACATTTGGCAAACGTTAACAATAAAAATAAGTAAAATAATATATTTTATTTTTTATTCAATATTATTTGAACATGTTTGGTACAAATTACTTAAAATTTTCAAAAACACATTTTATTAATAAAATAATTTTACACATGGACTAATAATATTTCTTACGTTTTAATCATATAACTGTTATATTTGAAGTTTCATTTTAAAATGTCAACTTTATCCAAATTCTTATGAGTTAGTCTATGTTTTTACCTTTACTCGATATGTGATTTATTCTTTAATATACCCCTCTAAGATGGTGGCTTTTTTGAGCAAATCAATCTTGATATATGCTTGCACATTTTTTAATTTTAATTGGATCGAATTACTCATTAAAACTTAATAAGCTCTGATGATTCAATATTGTTAACATATAATCTATATTTGACTATAAATTTAACGAACGTGATAAAAAGTCATCAAATTAGGTAAATTCAAATCTATATGCATCATACTTTGATGGTGATACCATAGACTAATGCCATGAATTAATCATAAATAATTAATAATAAATATTCGAAAGGCAAATTATCAGATACTATTTTGCAGGCACATGCAACATCAACCGTTCTTAGTTTTGGTAAAAATTACATCATAGAAACTTTAACGCTTTACTTAGACGGAATTGGACACAAATTGCTTCTACTTTTAAGGTACAACCAAGGAAGAAATTAAAATATTTTTGTATAAATATACATGGAAGTCTATACCTATGTGTTAGAACACACAACCATGTTCTCCAATAATTTGATTTTGTTATATAAATTTTGAAACTCCAAACAAATGGTGCATTATGGTGTCCTAAGTTCTTTAACTTCTGTAATCGATTCACATCAGTTACACCATTCTGTAATTGTTAAAATGTTATTTTTATTTTGCTTTACTTGTATATTGAATCTATTATATTGTATTTATAAAAGCACTTCTAGAAATACTATGATGCGATTAAATCGTAAAAGCTATCTTGATGAATGCTATTGACAAGGATGCCAAGTACGTAAAATAACAAAAAAACTTTGTATTGATTGTGTTTTTTATTAAATTTAAATAAATTATTTTTTACTAGGGCGGTTGGAAAGGAGAATTTCAAAGATGATGCCAAGCATGTACATAACAACAAACTTAGAATTGGTTGCGTTTCTTATTGAATTTAATACATTAGTTTTTATTATGTGGTAATCAATTGCTTTTTTGTTGATTTATTTTAATTCTTACCCCAATCCTTTATTCTTTATGAACAACACGTTATTTCCTTTTTTTTTTTTAACAGCTTATGAATATCTTTCATATTTATAAATAAATTTCTCGAAAATTTACATACACTTATTTTCAACATTAGCCAAGTAACGTGCAATGCACGTTCACCCCACTAGTATTATTTAAAGAAATTGAATCAATTTATACAATTTATAAATATTGATTTATTAGAAGAATATTGTTTCTATAGCTCCTAAATAAGCAATAGTTTATAATGGAAATTATATTCGTCCATATTTTTTTCAACTTTCTGCTTCAATAATCAAGTTAAATTATTATTTATACAAAAATCAGTTCATATATTTTTTTAAGAGTGTATTATTATTAAATTAATTAACCTACAACCTCCACTCCACCCATCCACAAACCCAATTATCATGTTGTTTCTTCATTTCACCTCGATTTTCCTCACCTTTGCGCATTTCATCGACAATGAGTATAGCGGCGACACCTGTACGCGCAGCAACGATGAGGCATGCTCATCATCATTGCTCGCTGCTTCTTCATGCACACATCGATCTGTTTTCTTTGTTCCTGTCATCACTGTGCACGAAGCAGCAAGGTCACTGCTTCATGTGCAGCTTCGATCTATTTTTGTCATCTATATCTTTGTTTCTCTATTTGTGTTGGTGCGATTTTCTTTGTCGTCTCCTCTGTTTTATCTACATTTGTTTTGGTGTGGTGTTTGATGTTTGTGGTGTGGTAGAGGTGAAGAACATAGTGGTAATTGTTGATACAAGTGGTGGTAGTGGTGCAGTGATGATTCTAGTGGCGACGATTTTGAGATTCTTTTTGGTAGGGGGTGGGGGTTGTGGAAATGGTGAGGTGGTTGAGTATGGTAATGGTGGTGTTGGTAGTTGGGATAAGGTGGTGCTAGTGATGGTCTTGGTCACCAATGGCGATGAGAACGGTGGTAGTGACGATGGTGATGAGGTAGTGTGGTGTTCGATTGGTGCCAATGGTGGATTGGGGTTGGTGGTGTGAAGGGTGGGGGTAGAGTGTTTGTAACCTATTATTTGGGAATTGTGACCAATTATTTGAATTATTATGATCAATAAATAATATGTGATCAATAAAAATAAATAAATTATGATTGATAAATAATATGTGATCTAAAAAATGTGAGATTGTTATTAAATGTGTAATCATGACTCACAATTTGTTAAATTATAATCAATTAATTTGATAATTTGTCATCGTAAAATAAATTGTGATCGTGAATATAACTTTTAACTTATACAAAAATTTATGATTTATGATCGAGAACTAATTCGTGATCTTTTAATTTGATAATTTATGAGCTATAAATAGATTGTGTCCTATAAATTTGTGATTTGTGATCGAGAAATGAGACTTATAAAATTTATATTTTCTGATTGTGACTAGTAAGTTATTTTGACGACAAATTGTATAGTGTTTGACCTTAATATATTTAATCAATAAAATATTTTTAATTATCTATTTTAATTAGTTAAATTTAATTTTGACTTGATTTTTGAAACTTTAAAACATATTTCTCAAATTTGAAATTGTATTTTCTGACTACCTTAATTTTGTATCCTTCCTTTGTTTATATATAATTCAGAAGGAATATTATGAAGTTGCTCTGAAAAAGTATTATTTTATTTAAATTGGTTTCTATAAGAATATATTATTGCTCTTGATGAAACATAACTTACTTTGCATCAAGGATTCAAAATTCTAGAAGAATACAATTTAAATTTAAAAATAAAAAAATAAAATAAAAATAACATTTTGGGACCACGTTGTCTATTCCTGTCCCATCTCGACTCCCTCCTCGATAGTTGACAATGTGGGATAGGACGGGATCGGTAATATTTTGACATCAATATTTCGTTGTTTAACTCTCGTAAAGTATAGCTTGGATCGATTTAAATTACGATTTAATGATCGCGCTCTAAATAATATGTCGATAAAAAGTAGGTATTATTATATTGATACCGTGGTTTCTTATTATTTACATCACATTTGTAATTGAAAAATCCTCAATCTTGCTAATTTTTGTATTTATGTCCTAACTTTTTCACCAAATTCTTATCATAGGTTTAATGATTTGTTTGAATTCCATTTCTCGGGAGAATGGATTTTGCAATAGAGATTATTTGGAGAATGTGTAGATGAAAAGTAATATGTGTAAAATTATTTTATTAGAAGTGTGTAGTTAAAATGAGTTTGCGGAAAAATGAGTTTTTAAATAATGAAACTCTAATAGGAGCTAAATTAAATCGGAGCAAATTATCTCTAATAACATTTTTTATCCAAATATTATGCTTAAATGCATTTAAATGAAGGGAAAATATTTTATAAAATGGTTGAATTTCTTTTTTTCTTTTTTTTTTCTTAATTAAAATACTAGAGATAAAAATTATTTTTAAGCCTCCAACGATTCTTTGGACAGAGACCATTATTGGAAACAATATGTACAAATTAGCCCTTGTTCGATTGTCATTATTTTGGGAAAATGGTAATTTACATGGTGATTTTTAAGAGAACGTGTGATTCAAAAGAAGAAAAATTTTGAATGTATTTACAAAATATTCAATAGTGCAAATGAGTATGAATAAAAAATATTTTCAAATAATAGTTGTCAAACAGAAGCTTAATATAGCCCTGCTTGATTTAAAAAAAAATTGATTAGAATTTTAGTTAAAATCAATAGTTTATTTTAGTTGAATACTTTTATGGGATCAATAATTTTTTAATCACATATTTTATTAACTTTCATCGAAATCTACTAAAATTCTAATTTTTATATAACCAAATTAGCAACATAATGTTCAAGGCAAAAAATGTGATAGAAATTTGAGAAAAAATTGCAAAAATGAGCAAACACCGAGAGTGTTCAATGCAATTAAATCGTTGTATAACTAAAAAAAAAATAATAAATAAAAAATAAACCTTTTGTCAAGCAATCTCTTTGGGGGAGTATATTCACTTAAAACTTCTAAAAACTTCTATAGAATTTTTTTTTTTTGTGTGGTTTTTGTTGATTTTATGGACTTTTATGGATTTGTTAAAAATTTATAAAAGTCCTTCATAAATTTCTATATAATTTGATTAAAGATTTTTAAAGACTTTTAAATACTTTTAATCTTACAAATTCATTACTCCTCAATTAACACTTTCAAAAACCATGATATCCACAAATTTTTCTCGAGTAAAGTCACTAATCATGACCTAATCATTCAATTCTAATGCAAATAAATGTAACATCCCAAATTTTCGTAAGTCTTGAAAATGTTACAAAAAACTCACATTTTCTTCACGTTAAATGCAGAACAATAAAAATATTTTTCTTTAAAATAAAATAACTAAAATATCCATAAATTTAAATAAAACATGAGAGCTGTATCTAAAAAAAAATCACCTAACTAATTAAATAACATGTCTCAAAATGAATTAAATTTACTAATAAATTGAATGACAAAAAAACTTAATGTTTATTTTTCCTTCAATCCATTTGGCAACCTGAAACACCATCTTGCCACAAAATCCAGTAGATACGAACTCACCTGTAAATTTATTATAAGAGTGTAGACAATTATATAACGATAAAATAAATACTTCATATCATTCTTTTTTTATGGAGTACATCGGTGACCAAACAACACATTCATCTTAAGTCATCTTAAATTTCCGTAGGATTTCATATATCTTTCTAAAGAACCCTAAAATTCATTAACAATCCATACATATTTAATTGAATATAAAAGTATACTGAAACAAACAACTTGTGCAAAAGTATTTTATCTCGATCGATTTGAAAAGTTGTGAAAGAATGTAAAATAATGCACGCGAATACCCTTTTTCCTATGCATCTTTCTCTCTTTACCTTAACTCTCCTTTTATTTCCTTTCTTTTATGCATGAATATGATTGACTTGGTAGGCCTATTTATACAAGATTATAACATATACTTCTATTGAATTTGTGGGAAATTGTTGGTGTAATAGGGGGGGCTCCCCTTGGCAGAACCCCCACTAATTGGAGTGGGTCCCACAACAAAAAAGGGCCTCACCTCCTATTGGTGGGGTTCTGTCAGCCCTCCTGTTACTCCAGCATGGTTCAAATTTGTGTGTGGTTAGAAGTCCAAAGCTGTGTAAAAGTAAGGAGATTAGATATGAATTGACTTTTCGTAGATTTTGGATGCATCAAGTCATAGGTAAGAATAGCTTGCAAATAGGAGCTATCTATCTCTAGAAAAACTTAAGTGAAATAAAGTCTTGAAAAAAGGGAACTCCATAAGGACAATTATAAAATAATGTTGAACCCCAATCTTGAGGGCTTCATCGCCCTGTCCCGCCCCGTTTCGTCCCTAGAGTATTGTGAGGGAAGTAAATTGCGGGATGTGTCCCAACAGGTCAGGGAACAAGAGCTTTTCCGTACACTAATGCTCACAGAGAGTTCAACTTCATATCTCCAAAATCGAACCCTCACACTGCAGCTACCAACAAGGTTGACACTACCTCACTTCTGTTTTTTGCATCACTGGGTTAGCCTAGAGAACACAGTAAGTGGTATTTGAAGTGAAATAAAATATATAACTAATAAGTAAAAAAAAAAAAATGTTGAATCCCAACATTGAGAGCCCCCACCCTGCCCTTAGAGATTTGTGAGGGAAGTAAATCACGGGATGTGCCCCAATAAGCCAGGAAATAAGAGCTGTATGTACATTACGCCTACAAGGAATCCAATTCCATGTCTAAGGAATCGAACCCCCCCACACTGCGGCTACCAACAAGGCGTGAGATAACCCCACTCCAGTCCTTTGCACCACACGTGGCTAACAATCTGAACAATTAAATTAATTAAGTACTAATAAATGATAATTTCTTTAAACTTCAATATCTTGGGTCTAACTTATTTGAATTAACTTTTTTTCATATTAAAGACTTCTAATTAATTACAAGTTACAAAAAGAGCCCAATATCTGTACACTTATTTTCCCTCTATTAGAATCTAATTATTTGGACAAAATAATATCAAAATTAACTATTTCATTTTAGGCCTTCAACTTTTAAAAATATTAAAAGGCATCTAGGTCAAAATCTCTATCCTCGAATAATTAAATTCTATAAACATTCTGAGCATTACATAAAATAATAATAAAATTTTACATCAATTTCTAAGAACATAATAAAAAAATTTCATGAACTTAACATAAATTCGAAGAATACAAATATTTTTCTTAAAAAAAAAAAAAAAAAAGATCGATTATATGGATTCTACATTTTGAATCAATTGCATATAATTTGAATTCAAAGAAATTATGTACATATAGAATAATCATAAAATAATTTCAGCAAATGAATTGAAGAGATATGAGAAAATCCTAGAATTGAAAGAAAAAATACTTCTTTTTTTTTTTTAATTTTGAAACCTTCACAAATGTTAAGAGTATATTAGAGATTTTTTTTTTTGAAATTTGTTATTTATATTTTTAATCAAAAAGTCTCCAAAAGTCCAGTAAGTATAGAATTCTCCAAAAGTTACCGTCTATTTGAATATCTCATAACTTATAAAAATTTCTAAAAAATTTTACTTGAATATCCTATAACTTTTAGAGATTTTCTAAAAATTCATAGAAGTCTCAATTAATAAATTTAGACTTTTAATTTTTAAAGAGTTTTTAAAAATTTCAATTAATTAAATTCCAAAATTTTTAAAAATCCCAAATGAATACACTCCTTTAAATTCTTTCCAAACAAGATCACGAAAAAATGAAAATGTAACTGCAAGATCCAGAATAACTCACAAATATAGGGGCCGGTTAGCAAATTCATATCATCAATTCCTTCGGTTGCTGCTGTCAGCGTTTTGGTCTGTTCTTCCATTTTTGTTCTGTTCAATTAAAAACTGCCAAGTGTATATCTGGCAAATCTTTTCTGTACACATAACGGCACTGAATTCACGTATATCACACCCTAGAACGATCTCACCGTAGACTCCTACGACTCTTTCTCTAAAATTGTTTTGATTTTCCGTGTAAAATTCTTCCAAAAATATTTTCTCATTTTTGAGTCACAGTCAAGTTCTTACAATTTCATTTTCTCTACACTATTGACCACTGCTCCCCGAGCAGATTAGCGGGAAAACCCTAACAGCGATCGATTAAAAGATTTAGACTAGAATTTTCGTTTTCTGTATGAGTAGATATTTTGATTTTGTTTGTATAAAGGTCGATCGAGTTTTGTAAATTTATTTATGTAATGAGTTCAAGAGCGAGATATCCACCTCCGGGAATGGGCGGCGGCATGAACCCAAACCCTTTTCAACCTAGAAATCCTACGCAAAACTACACGACAAGGGGCCCAACACCGAATAATATGAATCACCAGACGTTTCATAACCCTCAGCAACAGCAGTGGCTCCGGAGGACTCAGCTTCCGCCTTCTGACTCAACTGCCGATGAGGTTGAAAAGACCGTACAGTCAGAAGCGGTTGATTCGAGGTTAGGCTTTCTACTCTTCCAAATCAGGAATATGAGATTTTGGTATTTTAATATTAGTCCCTTGTCTGTTCAATCAACCAAATCCCCGCAAATATTTTTTTGTCCTTTTACTTTCAGGGACAAAGTTGAATGCCATACCCAATATTTTGTATTTGTGATTGAATTAATTATTCAAAACTGAACAAAAAAAGAGGATCCAATTCCGAAAATGTAATATCGCAGAGTTCAAATCTGTGCAATCTGAAACTATGTGCCTGCATGGTTGGGACACTTCCTTAGAACTGATTCACCTTTTAGTTCTCTGGCATTGCCTTTTAGTGGTGGAATGCGTAGGAGATTTTTGAAGAAACTCTTAAGTTTTGTGGTGCAGTAGGCCTGGCACATGGGTTCTCGAATTCCATTAGTTTTATTTATGCTGATTGTTCCGACCTTGTTATTAGGAAAGTCTATCTTGTTTGAAGTGCAAAATTCAAGAAAACTTTACTTTTGATTTTTTATCGTCATTTTATTTGTAGCGCTATAAGGAGACGCACTCTGTTTTCTACTTTCCCCCCTCCTCAAATGTTCTTTTATGTAAATTCACTTAGGTCAATATATAAACACAGGAAGGCGTGGAGGCGATATGGACCTTCACGAAGTTTAGTGTTTTGCAATATGGTAGGACTCAAATAAAGAAACAATAGGAAATGAAATTATATTATAATATATTTTATGCGGATGTGGTCGATTCAGTTTATATCATGGAGGGTATTGTTTCATATCTGTCATGATATATGACATTGCATTATTCTGATATGCTCGTTTTGGCATATAGATGGCTCAAAATTATGAAAATAAAATAAATTTTAGTAATATCTACATATTAGCGACCTAAACAAGCATAAATAACAAAATACTAAGACTTTGAGAGTAGTAATGCTACTTAATTCATATACAATTATTATATGGAATATATTATTGCTTAGCTGTCAAATTTTCCATCAGGATACATAATTTCCACAATTTCACTAAAATAATGCAACAAAAGTATGCGCTATTAACTTGACCTGAAATAACACTTCCATTAAATCAGTTAATATCAAGAAAGTTAAGCCTCCATCTGGAAAGAATTTATAAATGGTTTAATTTATAAGTAGATTAGAAATGAGTGATTGAGAATAAGTGCATGGTACTTGTATGTCCATTAGAATATGTGGTTGAAATGAAATTTGACCATTTATTAATGATTTATAAATTTCCTAATGGAGCGTAAATGATAAACAAAAAAGTGTTTTAAGGAATATATGTTCTTTTATTCTTAAAGGAAGCTTTAACCTTAAAGAACCATTTTTATGCAATTGAAAGAATATTAAGTGATGAATAAATAAATAATTTCAACAACTGAGCATGACCTAAATATAGAGGTAGTGTTTAGAAATGATGAATGAAACTACAACCCTAATTTTCTCTCGGCAATTTCATACTAAAACACATTAGACTAGAAAAGGAACCAAAACTATCAGACAGGGATAATGGCGGAATGAAATGGTGAAATGGCAATGGCCTTTAATTGACTTGGACTTGGCTGACCATTGAACTATGGTTGTTTAGTTTATCAAAATTATGCTGTAGGTTCCTTTTTTTGGGATGAATGGTTTGAAAAGTTCCTCCTAGAATCTTCTTGTTTAATTGACACAATCTTATTAACTATTATTCTTTTCTTTTTCATCAGTCCGCAAGATTGGAAGGCAGGGTTAAAGTTACCACCGGCGGATACCCGTTACAAAACAGAGGTAAAGAGTTCAATGACATGCTTGTCTATGTGTTGCTCACTTCATTTTATCTTCTGGGATATATTTAACTACTGCTGTTAGTTAGTTTCTTTACTTAAAAGGTTTAAGTTTTGTTATGATAGTAAATTGCCTCAATAAATTTATCATTTTATATTCAATGTAAAATTAAGGAAGGCCTTAGCCAAATCTGACCAACTATTGAGCCATTCAATTGCATTTAACTATTTTTTTTTTTTTTTTGGTAAGAGAACTTAAATTGAAATTGGAAATTACTTTGAGAAATCATATCAACTGCATGCATTAATGTGAGAAGTGCTACTTTTATTTCATCCTTTTTGTGTTTAGTGCTGTAAATCTATTCTCATCATCACTTTCAATTGTAATCTAGTTAACAATCAGCCACGAAGTTTGTCACTACCTCTTTTAGCCAGTCAAATGTTAGTAGCTGCAATAGATTTAGGCCAAATGCAGTATTTTTTTTTTTTTTACTTCCATATCACTATCTCGCTTTCCTTTTCTCTCCTTTAATTCCTTAGTGCCACTCTATGTATTGAATATGAGGCTTTAAGCATGTTTAGGCACAGTCTCTTTTTATAGATAGTGTAATGTCCAGTATGTCTCGAAGGTTATTCAAATAGTTCTTTTAGCCATTATAAAAGTTGATTGACACATATAATGGGCATACAAATGTATTCAGTATAGATTTTATGCCAGTATTTTCACAATTTAATATAAAAAGCAAGTAAAATATGTACACACATAATTTTCTAGTGGGATAGAAACCTGACCATCTCACTATCACTTAGGTCATACACATTTTCAATCTCCACTTAGGGTATTTAGCCATATGGCTGGTTTCTGCGTATATCTATGTAAAAAGGCCCTATGGTTACAAGATCCTTTTTTAATTTGGATCACATAATAGCACGTAAAATACTTAACCTAAAACAT
Source organism: Olea europaea var. sylvestris (assembly GCF_002742605.1). NCBI lineage: Eukaryota > Viridiplantae > Streptophyta > Magnoliopsida > Lamiales > Oleaceae > Olea > Olea europaea. The sequence continues at coordinate 28,178,564 of NC_036251.1, forward strand.
TAAAAAGTTAAAACACAAAACCACTTGACATTTAGAGGAATCCATACATTATTCGTCAAATTGCTTTTATACTTGAGCTACTTAGAATAGAAAATTCTAGTGAACGTACTAGAAAACCTTTTTTTTTTTTCCCTTTATTCTCTCCCTCATTTTTTCTCCCTTCTCATCTCTCTCTCCCCCCATAACGAAAGGGTATTTAGATGTGTAATTTTATAAGGATAGTTAAATAATTAGAATTCTAATAGGACTCTTAATTCAAAGTTAGATTGGTCTAACAAACGAACTTATCATAAAATACAATTTGAAAAAAAATTAACTACATGACGATAAGATTCTAGTGTTGATATGTACAAATTTCAAGTTTTGTCTTAATACTTTTATATCAGAGAATTCAATAATAATTTGATAGATATCCAAAATAATATTAAAATCATAATTAGCAATTAACAACTATCCTAATTAAAATAGAATTACAATTAACCATTATAATCTTACACATGAACTTGCATTGGAACTAGTATTTGAATTGAAAGAATGAAGAGTAGTAAAGTCTAAGATAAGTAGGATTACAATTTAATGTTAATCTTTGTCAAAGGGAAAATAAAATAAAAGTTAACATTTATCAACTTAATTACAAATTCTAATCAAATAAAAAAGAAAATGTTAGTTTATACTCAAACACACACACACGATTCTGCCATAATATCAAACAAACGAAATTAATTACCGATAAAAGAAAATAATTTACAATGTCAATAACTTGAGCTTAACATAGCTCGATTAATTTTTTCTCGAATCCATGGTTCGTCATTTAATACGAGCTATCCAACTCACCCAAAATTTAATTATTTTAATTATTGGGAAATATTAATACAAGATCCTAGAAAATGGTAAAATTGTTAGGTCACCCTAAAATCTCAAAACTTGCATTTATGCTTCATAATATATTGCACGTATTTTTGGGGAGTTAAAGATGGTTGAATAATTTGGTTCTGAATTATGACATTCAGTCCAACGTGGGTAATGAATGCTCTGCAGTTTGTCATGGTCTCCTACCGGATAAACACAAGTAAGCCGCTGTTTGATGTCCATTATTTGGGGAAAACAATGTTTTGAATAGTGATTTTTTAGATAATGTATGTTTAAAAGTAGGAAAAAATTCTAAGTTTACGTACTGAGTATTTTATTTTGTGAATGTGTGGTTAAAAATGAGTATATAAAAAAAAAAAAGAATTTTCAAATAATGGACATCAAACAGGGGCTAAATAACTTATAAAATTTTAAAAATTAAAAATTTTGAAAAATGCACACTATTAGATAATAGAAAATAATAACAGGGTTGCTTTTGAATTTGATTATTGAAGAAAAAAGTAGAGTGGATGGCATTTAGGAGTACTTGGCAAGTAGCCAAACAATGATGGAATTGAGTAAATTTAATTAATACTCACTAAACTTTAGTGTACATTACTACTTGCTCACCGAACATTAAAACATTACTCATTGCTCACTCATCTATCAAATTGCTTACCCATTCATCACCCAGCTGATCTCCATCATTCTAGACTAACGGAATTTGCCATGTGGCACATAAATCAGACAGAAAATTAAAAAACTCAGCCGGAACACAGAAGGCGAACGCCTAGTCGGCATGGGTTCACAAATT
>NC_036251.1:28180326-28193749 GCF_002742605.1 Olea europaea var. sylvestris
AGTTAGTTGTAGCTAGCAATTGACCACTAATTCTATAAATAGAATCAATGTACAAACGTCAATGAGTTCTACAGAATACAAGAGAAGAGAGTCTGATTCTCTCTACATTTTTCCATTCTTTTACCTCTTTTTTTAGCTCTTTTTTGATACCACGTGGTGTTGATGTCTAATGAATAAATAGTCAAGTTAAAAATTAATCTCCAAGGTCCAGTATTTTTGCCTACGGCCTATTTGTCTTTTATTAATATTAAAATAAAAATAATAAAATAGAGTAAAAGAGAAAGAAATTTTAATAATTTAAAAATAGAAATATAAGCAAATATATTGTTGAGTCATGATGTCTAACAGAACTTCTGCCTAAATCTCTCTCTAGGCATTGTCCTTTTTTTTGTTAGCCCGTTATTCTAACCTATAAATGCCGAGTGGGGCATGGAAGGTTTTGATCATTTTGTCAACTTGATGGGATCCGTGTCAACTTATATTTTAGAAGCTTTCATAAATACCGTCTATTTTTGCTTATGTGGCAAACTTTTAAGCAATTCAAGACTTGCATTAGAGATGTTATGCATTTAGTGGATTGCAACTGACAAGCAAATAGATGTATTTTCCATCCACGTAACATCGATGTCCATTGAATAGATGACGAAGCTTAAAATTTGTTTCCAGTAAATTTCTTCTACAACCCAATATTGCTGTTTAGGTGGCATTCATTTTCTAATACAAAATACTTCACAATTGCATATAATGGTAATCCGAACGGCGACAACAAGGTATTCCTAGTCCCTCCACCCACCTACTCTCTTAATTCGCCACCATCTGCATTTCTTCCATTGTCTACCACGGTACCACCTAGGGACGGAAATATAGTGCAGCCTTGGGCTTTAGCCCATGGCTGCGCCCAAGCCCATTAGCTATGTACGAAATAAAAAAAAAAAAAAAAAAAAAAAAAAAAAAACAAAACAAAACAAAAAGATGTCATCCTTTGGCCCCGTCTCGACTGCCACGGTTTCCAATCCTCAATCTGACGAAGCCGATAATCTTGCAATGTCTACATACAATTATGGATAAGAACATCAGTAGCTCACGTAAAATTAACAAGAAAAAAATTCATTATAGAAAAAGAACCAAGAAAGTTAAACTCATTAGAGCATCTCCAAACAAATTTTTTATTTATAAAGAGTATTTTACGCTTTATAGAGAGCATTTTTAAATTTAGAAAGTTAAAATTTTTTGCACTCCAACAATGCTATCTATTTTGATTCTTCATTTTGCTTTTCTCAAAAAAATTTATTAATTTCTTCTCCTAGTTTATTTAATATAATTTTTTATATGTCAATAGTCAGTCAATTTAAATATGATTTGGATAGTGTACGAAGTACATATTGAAACATGTGGCTTTTTAAATACAATCATTGTTCAATAAGAATAGAGAGTAAGTTTGGTTTTCTAATTTTGAAGAGTCAAACTCGCTTTCTATTTTAAAAAATTAAAATAGAGAGTATATTGAATTAGATTTTTAAACATTAGCTCTTTAAAATAAAGAGCATATTTTTATTTAAAGAGTCTACTAGAGATACCCAATGTTCTAAAAGGCGCGCCTTGGTGGTGCAAACGCCAAGCCAAGTGACTTGATCGTTGACCGCTAATGCACGCCTAGGAGTGATTAGGCGCGCATTATCATCTTTGTTTTAAAAAAAATTACAATTCTTTTAAGTTAAAATTTAAAGGCTGATTTCTTTACTTCGTCAACCCTAAATTCAAAACAGTTGCTTGAAGCTTTGAACAAAAGAAAACTCTAAAAAATTCCTATTTATTTACTATTTAGTATTTACATTTAAAACTAATCTCTTTTTTTTTTTTGGAGAACTTTGAAAAAATGTGTAAAGTTCCTATAAATCTATAAATCTGTTTTGGATATTTGGTAGGTATTATTTTTAATTATTAAATAATTTTTTGTTTGATTAAAAATTAAAATAATATAAAAATAAGAAACGCATTTTTACGCATATGAGAGCCTAGCCCATATCTTGGCCTCCACGCATCATCATGCATTTCGTCTTTTAGAACACTGCTTATGCCCCAATGGCTTCCATCATTGAAGAAAGTAAACTACAATTTTTTCGTTATCTAATTTTTATATTGCTGTTTAAGCACCATTAAGATGAGATTTTGGGGAAAAATATAATTTGAAGTCGAAAATAAGTTAAAAAAAAAAATACATTTTCAGAAAAATCGAGCCCAGACATGATGATTATTTCTAATAGGCGAGATGGATCTTGAAATGGGAGTCATGGCTGAGCCCTAATTGTCGTCATCTCCATCTTAACGCTGGTAACATCAAACTCTACGTCATTGTTGGATAAATGCTTTAATTTTTTTTATTTTTATTTTTTGTGAACAAGGATCAAAGACAGTGTTGTGTTTTGGCATAAATGATGGTTGTGTGCTTGAATGAGGGTGAGTCCAAATATGGGACGATGGGTTTAAAAGGATTGAAGAAACTATTTGCATAAAATAGATATAAAGAGATAGATGTAGAACTGACGCAGATGAAGCTTGAAAACATCAAAATAAAGTAACATAATGATCAAGATTTAAAAACTTTTGATACTGTTACGTGCTGTCATACTTGGTCAATCTACGTGGGCCTATGGCCCACTCAATCTGAACCACTTGGCGCTCCAATCGAGGTGGTTTGTATATCCGAGACCATACGTCGAGGCCTGTGAAGATAGCCGAAACCCTAAAGCGGACATGAGTAGCAGAAGTCCCGAATCCGAAGCTGAAACAGAAGCCCCCGAACCATGAAGAAACATCTTCCATGATCACTTCTCCCAAGAGATCTTCTACGTAAAGATCTTGGTAGAATGATTGATGGAACGTTTGTCATAAGTATACATGTTAAGTCTTGTCATTAGCATGGGGGTTCTGCATAAGCAATAAATGCGCAGTAAGCTAACAAGTCAAGGATGATGCCTAGAATTGAATGTTTGAATTAAAGAGATGAGGCCACGTGTCACCTCATCTAAGGGCTGCCTTTCACATGTAACACTATAAATACTTCCCTTGTATAATATTGAAGAACTAATGCAAGAATCAATACAAGAAACCACACTTTACTCTCTCTTTCAAATTATCTTACAATACAATACGAGTTCATACATATTTACATTTACATTCATGAGCACCGATTGGTAATTATTGTACAATCGGATTACGAACATCCCCTCAGCTTTCGAACGTTCTCGTCCCGCGTCGTTGAGCTACTCCCACGCCCTTGATTCTTTCGTTCTAGACCGTCCACGTGTCTTAGCGTGTAGGACCTTCGCTTACGTGTGCACGGGTGGGTCCGGCATCTATTACCAACACTTTTTGAGGTCAATAGATTGGCGCCGTTTGTGGAAAATCATACCATAACCACGAACAACCTTGTGGTGAAAGTTTATTAAAGAGCATTTGGGCATCCCCCTTGAAAAATGATTTGTTCTTGAAAAAGAATAAGAGGAAGCCCCACAACTTAGCAAAATTTAAAGAGTCAGACAAAAAGAAAATGAGTTCAAATGAAGACACCCCCCAGAAGGCTAAGAGAAATTGCAAATGTGCCTCTTCCACCCGCTGCCCCAGCAGCTCGGCAAAGACCCCACCACCACCAAAGAAGAGGTGGAATGCGGCAACGGCACGGCTGTCAAGAGAAATGGCTGCCATGGCGGCCAACGTGAGGGATATTGCTAGCCAAAACTTGGCTATGAGGGAGCTCATTGCCCAAATGCAGGGCCAAGGAGACTTCCCCATTCCTCCATACGCCCCTCAAGGGCACTACCGGCAAGAAGATGAAATTCAAAGTTATAGAACTGCCTCGCTAGACTATAGCCGAGGTGGAAGCCCATTTGAAAGGGAAGTTGAAGTTAATGTTTCCTCCAACTACGCTTCTGGTTGACCCGTCGAGGTCCTATTAAACCATGATAACTTCCCACCTCCGTATGAGCAGGAGTCAAGACATAGGAGGGCAGGCAGTGTACTTGACAGAATCAGCCCCGCTGAACCAAGGTTTAGGCAACAGCAGACTCACCAGCCTTGGACAAGGCCACCTCCAATGCCCCAGCAACCGGAAGAAAGGCATGAAACTGCCCCCCGTGTTGCACCACCTAGAAATAGGCGTCAGAGGAGGGAGGAAGAGGCTAGAAACCGTCCCGGAACCTCTCACCAACAACCACGACAAGAGGCCAAGGAATATGATTCAGATTAACAGCAGAGGTCCTGTGACTTGGACGATGACGATGAGAATTTGCCATTGTCGAGGGAACTAAGGAGTGCCCAGGTTCCAAACCACTATGTAATGCCAAAGATACCTAAGTATGACAGGAGAGGCGACCCAGAGAAGCACTTGAATGCTTATAAAACTCACATGAGCCTAAGGGGCGCCACCCCAACTGTGAAGTGCAGAGCTTTCCATTTGACACTGAGTGGAGCGGCTGAATTTTGGTATAGCAGGTTACCACCTGGGAGCATAAGAAGCTGGCCCGAGTTTAAGACAACATTCTTGAAGAGATTCGCGGTAAGCAAAGAGGGAAAGGCCCCCATCCAATGTCTCCAAGACATGAGACAAGCACATGAGGAGTCCCTAAAGAGCTTCCTATCACGCTTCATCGATGAGATGGCATATTGTGTGCAAGTCACCGACCGTGAGGCACTATCCGCATTAAGAGGAGGTTTGAACATGAATACCTTATTTAGGAGGGGCGTGCAAAATCAAGATCCCACCACCTATGATGCCCTACTCGAGATGATGAGGTGGAGAATCATCAATGAAGAACTGATTAAGCATAGGAACAAGACAAGTAGAGGCCTCCCACCTCCTCAAAGGCAGCGTGCTAGAGGGCCGACATCCCACCTGATGGACTACCAAATGAACCAGGCTGGAAATGAGAGTTCTGGCCAAGCACTTGCCACCACCACTTTGAACGCGGTTCCTACCTTGGCGTATGAGGATATTAACCCAGTTACTGACACCCAGCAGACGGAAACCCCACAAGGATCCCGTAGGGGGAGAAGCCGAGGTTGGGATTCGAGACCTAGAAATAGGTCAAATCAGAACCTACCGGGATACTGTGTACACCATCGGTCCTATGGACACGACACAGCGAATTGTCGAGACTATGCGTACCGCTCCCGACTGGAAACCCCTAGGGACAAAAATGAATCGTCCCAGGCGAATAGGCCCCCGCCTAGGCACAATAACCGACGTGGGCGTGAGGAGGCTGTACCTCGTCAAAGGGATGTTTCCCCATGATGGAGGAAGCGTGAAACGGAGAGGCCTAGGGAAGGACGCAGGCACCGAAAAAATCGACAAGCCCAGTATGAGGCCCCTATCCACGAGATAGACACCATATTTGGAGGCCCATATGTCGACGGTGAAACATGAAACGCCAAAAGGAATTATGCCCGGAAAGCTAAACACCCCCCTTTGGCAAGCTACATTGTGGACAGTAGCTCCCGGAGGAACCAAGTTCCACCCATTGTCTTCACCTAGGAAGACGCCGAAGGAGTTCACTACCCCCATTGCGATGCACTTGTTGTGAGAGCCATTATAGCCCGAAATGGGCTCAAGCGAATGTTAGTTGACAACGGTAGCTCTGTCAACATTCTATTCGGATCCACCTTTGACAAGATGATATTGGATCATCAGTTGACACCCACTACAACTCCTCTATACGGATTCACCGGAGATAGCATCACTCAAAGGGAAAAGATAACACTTGCAGTGGAGATGGGAGAGTCTCCCCAAACTACGATGAACTTCATGTAGTTCCTCATTGTCGACAGTCGATCGGCTTACCATAGAGTATTAGGTAGGCCAGACCTAAGGGAATTGGGAGCAGTCACCTCCATCCACCACCTATGCATGAAATTCCCGACAGAAAATGGGGTAGCAACAATGAGAGGTGACCAAAGAGGGTCGAGAGAGTGTTATCTAAGCTCCATAAAAAGGTAGAGCCCCTGGACGTACATGTAATCATAACCGATATAGTCATGGCTGACGTCCCAGGTGATGCTTCCACTGAGCCAGAAGATATCGATATGATAGATGCACCACCCAATCCGGAAGTCTTGGTCATTGATGAGATCGATCCTCGTATAATTGAACACGAACCTCAAGCATCCCCAGTTGAGGAACTTGAGAACTTCTTGGTAGACCCCCGAGACCCATCCAAGATGCTGAGAGTAGGTAAGAGCTTATCCAACATTCTGAAGGAAAAGATTAAAGATTTTCTAAGTAAGAACCTTGATGTCTTTGCTTGGAAACATGAGGACATGGTAGACATAGACCCCAAGGTCAGTTGCCACCACCTGAAGGTCGATTCGAAGGTTGCCCCACACAGATAAAAAAGGAGAGCCCTCAATCCTGAAAGTTACGAGGCTCTGAAGGAAGAAGTCCAGAAGCTCATCCAAAATGGCTTTATCAGGAAGGCTACCTATTCGAGGTGGGTCTTCAACCCGATTTTAGTAAAGAAACACAATGGCAAGTGGAGGGTGTGCATCGACTTCACCAACCTCAACAGAGCTTGCCCAAAAGACAGCTTTCCTCTCCCAAGGATTGATCAACTAGTAGACTCCACGGCTGGGCATGAGTTGTTGAGCTTTATGGACGCATACTCCGGCTACAACCAAATACCTGTGCTCCCGACCGATGAGGAGCACACCTCTTTCATTACAGACCGAGACCTTTATTGTTATAGGATGATGGCCTTCGGGTTGAAAAACGTCGGAGCGACTTGCCAAAGGCTCGTCAACAAAATGTTTATGGACCTCATCGGTAAGACAATGGAGGTATACGTGGACGACATGTTGGTGAAAAGTTTGGAAACCTCATTACCCCGATATAGAGAAGCTGGCTTTGGCCTTGATCACTGCCTCCAGAAAATTAAGACCCTACTTCCAAGCTCACACCATCCACGTGCTGACAAACTTTACCCTAAGGCAAGTGCTTCAAAAGCCTGATGCCTCAGGAAGATTATTGAAGTGGGCAGTGGAGTTAAGTGAATTTGACCTTGTGTTCAAAGCTAGGGCAGCCATCAAAGGTCAGGCCTTGGCTGACTTTGTGACAGAATTCACCAACTTACCCGAGGTAGATGAAATCATGGAACCCGTCGAGCCCCCTACGTGGAACTTATTTGTTGATGGGTCGGTTGGGGACGCCGGCTCAAGTGCTAGAGTTGTCCTCATCAGCCCTGAAGGGCACAAGCTAAACTCGGCAGTGAGGTTCTGGTTCAAGGCCACCAACAATGTAGTAGAATACGAGGCACTACTTGCAAGCCTCAGGCTAGCCAAGGAAATACAAGTGAAGAGGCTCCTCATCAGCAGTGATTTCCAGCTGGTTGTTAGCCAAGTAAATGGTAACTTCTCATCCAAAGACAAAACGATGGCCTCCTACTTGAAAATGGTGATGAACCTCATCCCATCTTTTGAAAAGTTTGAACTAACCCAGATCCCTTGCATGGAAAATTCTCATGCGGATGCACTCTCCAAGCTCGCTAATAGTAAGGATTCAGAACTACTCACAATAGTACCTATAGAGCACCTCCTCCTGCCATCCACCGAGGCCCCCAATGTAATGTGAGTCGCTGGAACTCCTACCTGGATGTAGCCAATCATAGCATATCTCAAAGACCAGGTACTTTCCACTGACAAGCAGGAGGCCTACAAGCTAAGGAGAAGATCAACCCACTTCCTCTTCGTTGATGATGTTCTCTATAAGAGAAGCTTCTCCTCCCCACTCTTACGATGTGTTCGGGGAGAAGAGGCTACTTATATATTAAGAGAAGTCCATGAGGGCGTGTGCGGCAATCACTCCGGAGGTCTATCTTTGGCACAAAAGATATTGAGGCAAGGGTACTACTGGCCTACCCTGAAAAGGGACACCCTCGAGTTTGTACGAAAGTGTGACAAATGTTAACGATTCTCTTCGGTACAAAGGCAACCATAGCAGGATTTGACTGCGGTCTCTAGCCCTTGGCTTTTCTCGAAATGGGGTGTAGACCTCATAGGCCCTCTACCTAAAGGTAGAGGAGGTGCAAGTTTTACAATTGTGGCCATTGATTATTTTACAAAATAGGTTGAGGCTGAGCCACTAACAAAAATCACAGAAGCCAACACTTCTAAGTTCTTGTGAAAGAATATTATTTGTCGGTTCGGGATTCTCTATTCAATTGTCTCAGACAATTTGACAACAAGAAGGTCAGAACACTATGCGAAGAACTCGACATCAAGAAGTATTTCTCCTCGCCTCACCACCCACAAGCAAATGGCCAAGTGGAGGCTGTTAACAAAACAATCAAACACGTCCTGAAAAGGAAGCTCGATATGTCAAAAGGGGCCTGAGTAGATGAGCTACCACAAGTTCTTTAGGCAATCTGAACCACCACAAGAACGCCAACCGGGGAAACACCTTTCCTCATGGCATCTGGTACTGAGGCAATGAGCCCCGTGGAGGTCGAACTTCCGTCTCCAAGACGTCTGTATTTTAGTGAAATAACGAACGATGAGCTTCGGAGGTGCGACCTCGACTTCATCGAAGAGAGAAGAGATGACTCCTAGTTGAAGCTCGCCACATACCAAAGAAAGATGACGAAGTACTTCAACTCAAAGGTAAAGAAGAGGTCATTCCGAGTCAACGATTTGGTCCTTAGGAGGGTTTTCCTCTCCTCAAAGGAACCTGGTTCTGGTTCCCTAGGTCCCAACTGGGAAGGGCCATATAAAATCAGAGAAGAAATTCGGCCTGGGGCTTACTGGATTGAGGATATAGACGGTAGGGCCCAACCCCATCCATGGAACATCGAGCACCTCAAAATCTATTACCAATGAATGTACTACCTCGCTGGACGATCCTTCCCAGCTTTTGTAACATTTCTAAGGTTTAATGAAATCCTATGATTAAATTAACGTATCGTATTATTTCCTCACCTCGGAGGAGAAGACGGGGTCCCATCTCTGGGCCACCTCGTTTGAACTCTGAGGCGTATGTACATGCCTCCCTTTGGCGAGGCTGAACGTCAAAGAGAGAAGTCTCAACATGGCTACACCATCCACCATGTTGGGAAGCATCGTCACCTCGGAGGAGAGGCCGGGGTCCCATCTCTGGGCCACCTCGTTTGAACTCCGAGGCTCATGCACATGCCTCCCTTTGGCGAGGCTGCACGCCAAGGGGAGAAGCCTCAACATGGCTACACCATCCACTATGTTGGGAAGCGTTGTCACCTAGGAGGAGAGGTCGGGGTCCCATCTCTGGGCCACCTCGTTTGAACTCCGAAGCACATACACATGCTTCCCTTTGACGAGGCTGAACGCCAAGGGGAGAAGCCTCAACATGGCTGCACCATCCACCATGTTGGGAAACGTCGTCATCTCGGAGGAGAGGCGGGGTCCCATCTCTGGGCCACCTCGTTTGAACTCCGAGGCGCGTGTACTTATATCAGAGTAAAACTCCCAGTTCAACTGCAACACGGTCCATTTTTAGGATCCCTTTAGGTTACAATTATTAAGCTCAAGTACAATTCATTTGCTTAAGTCTCATATTGGTCATTTGCATACAATTTATTCGTTCAAGTAATTGGAGTTAGGATACCCAGTTAAAGTTATTTGGTTCTTCAATCAATATTATGTTCAATTATTTAACGAGGCCAACACACTTGAAAGAAAGAAACAGCATTGAACAAAATGGAGATATTATATTGATTTTCAATTGAGATTACAAAAGGAGGGCCTGAGGCCAGTACATCATGCATAACTGAAAAGAAAACTATCCTAACCCTGGGAAGATGGTGGAGGTGCCTCAGCAGCTGGAACTTCGACAGCTTGAGCATCAGAATGTGCTTCTTTTGCCTCTGCTACTTCATCTCCCACCACTTCATCAGTCGAGCACTTCGTCCACAAACTCCGACTTAAGTTGCGACAAGTCCTGATTTGGGTACAATTCCTTAGCTCGCTCCATCACCTCAGCATAAGCAAAGTTCCTCCAGTAAGTGCTGAAGCTCTTGTACTCCTCGGTATTGTGGAAGTTGGCAATGTAGTCTCTCACTGCCTCCTCTCTTGCACTTTGAGCTTTTTCCCTAACATAGGTTGCATCATTGACGTACCACTTAATTTGGCCCTCGATGAACTTGTATGTGCCCTGGGCCCCTGCCAGCTCCAAGTTAGCCTTCTCCAAGGCTTCGGCTGTCACTTTCTAGTGGTCATTGGAAACCTCCATCTTCTTAGTCAAGGAGGCAATCTCGCACTGGGACTCATGTACCTCCCTCTTCAATGCCTCTATCTGAGCCAAGGCAGACTCCAGATTGGCCAATTCTTCAAGTTTTTGGGCCCTGGCTTCTTCAGCTTCGGCCCTAGCTGCCTTCAGCTCCTCTAAAAGGGAGGCAGCCTTCTTCTCAGAGGATTGGGTCCTCATCTGAAAATCAGTAAGAGCCTTCCTGCACTCCAGTGCGAGGCCAAAGGTCCTAACGCTTTGGCTCACAAGAGCCCTCGTCAAGTCAGTGGCATCACAGGTGGAAGCGTGCAGCTGCCACCGATCCATCCAGAATTTATAGAAATTTTCAGCAGCACTTCGGATTTCAGGTGGCAGGGCCTCCACCAAAGCTAGGGCCAGAGGCTCCTCCCGACCGGCAAGGAAGCTCGGAGACTTGCCTTGTACTCGAACAGGTTTCTATTTAGCAGCCTCCTCCTCAGCCACCTCAGCTTACCTCCTTGCAGCCTCCTCCCTCGCCTCGTCAGCCTCTGCACGCCTGACCATTTCAATCTTAACTGCTTTTGAAGCGACTTCCAGTAGCTTCGGCGGTCCGGCTTCTTTGCCTTGGGACACAGAACTCCCAAATTTGCCAGACGAGCTGGAAATGTGCACCAACTTCCTTTTCTTCGGCTCCTCAGAGATTTTTCTCCTTCCCCCGAAGCTCCTTGGCCTTTTCCTGCCTCTAGGGGGTCTCCTCTTCAAAAGCCCGCGAGGTGCTATCCTTGGAGAGACGTTCGACTCGACCTCAAACCTCCTTCGCACCACTTGACCTTGGCTTCAGGGGCCTCACCTTCACAGTGGAAGTTGCCCTCAGTATGGACGCCATGTCAGGAGCTGGGTACTCCTTCCTTTTAAACTTATCTGCAGAACGTAACGCATCAGTACCAAAATAAAAACATAAAAAATATACAAGTATGGGAGCTTCATACCCTTGGAGGCCATCAGTCGAAGTCCAGGAAATAGCAACTTCTGTCGATGAGGTGATCGAAGTGGCGAAGCTTCAGAGGTCTCTTGTATATATCCTCTATCACTTCAAAATCCTCCCTGCTCAGCTCGAACCTCGTATTACAATCTGCAAACGAGGCATCAACAGTTAGACAAAAAATTAAAGCTACAAACGGAATGCAAACTACTAGGGTGGGAGACTCACGGGTTTCATAGTATTGGGTTGGCATTGTGCAAGACAGGGCTTTGTCTCCCTCCACCGTCTGCTACCTACCCCTCACCCAGAACCACGACTCCTTCCACCCCTTAATGAAAGAAGGCAGCCCCACCACAAAAGGTGCATAGGCCCCCAAGGAGTCAAGTAATACCACCCCTTCAACTCCTTACCTATTATCCTAGGCTGAAATAGGGTCATGAAAACGTGGAGAGGCATGTCCTCCCCAAGCGACACTTATTTCCATAGGAAGTACAAGCCGACCAACTGGCCCCACCCATTTGGCAGAACCTGGGTTGGCGACAACATGAAATTTCTCAGCACAGCCCTGAAGAAGGGGTGTAGATGTAGACACATACCTGTCCTAAATAAATATTCGCTCACAGCCACGCACCCCAGCCTCGGATAATAGGCTCGCTCATGGGTCTCAGGCACTAACATCTCTACATAATGAGGTACACAGTACATCTCCCTTATCTCCCCCAACCTCTTCGACGTCATATTTGAAGGGACTCTAGACGCCCCCCACTCTACGTTGTAATCTACTTCCTCCTCGGTCATAGCAATATGCTCAACCTCGGAGTCCCCCCGATAGCTAGACCCCCGACCAAACGACGCGACAGTAACCGACTCCCTACTCGAAGTCGACTCCATCTTAGAAAGCAACTACTTACACAATAAGAGGATTTTCTGCGAAAAATGCCTACTGAAAAACTATGCGAACTGAGTTTGCCGGAAAAGCAGTAAACGAAATTGCCTTAACGCCGGAATGTCTAAGCTCTAAGAGGAGAGATCAGATTGCAAATATTGGAAAATTCTGAAAAAGGAAGTTTTCTCGCCTTTTATAAAGGGCCAGGACGAACCCCCACCGTCAGATCGAAGCTCATTTAATCTGAATCCTTCATTTTAAATCAAATCAGAGGCGTAGAATTCAAACGATTTTTCAAACCTACGCCTCAGATTCAAGCGTGTCTCCCACGCGCCTCAGCCAACGCGTCTGCTTCTAGAAGCTCCAACTGTTCTAATAATTACGATTTTAATTCTGCGGCAGCAGGCGCATTGGAAGTCGCAATGGCTCAGCCACCTTTGCTCGAAAACATGCGCAAAACATCAAATCATTGGCACAACTAACAAGAACAATTATTATCAATGAACCTCGGCTTCATCTTTAACGTTCAGCTATCAAGCCTAACCACCTCAACTTCATCTTCAACATTCAGCCATCAAGCCTTGCAGGTTCGGTTTTCCAACCACCTCAGCTTCATCCTCAACATTTAGGATCAAGCATCGCAGGTTCGATTTTCCAACCACCTCTGCTCATCTCCATGTACCAGATCTCTCGAGCCTCGCACATTCAGTTCGTACCACCACCTCGACTACTATATCATTCACTCGCAACAACACATTTCAAACTCCAACCATGATATAAATATCTATACTTGGACTTGGAGGACTATTATTTATGGTTCAAAATTCTTTCAATTTTTACCCAACCTACTGGCTTTACTTCATTGAAGTCCACGCACTATATAAATGACTATACTTGGACTTGGGGGACTATTGTTACGTGTTGTCATACTTGGCCAACCTACGTGGGCCTATGGCCCACTCAATCTGAACCACGTAGCGCTCTAGTCGAGGTAGTTGTATATTCGAGGCCCTTCAAGCCGAGGCCCATATGTCGAGGCATGTGAAGATAGCCGAAACCCTAAAGCGGAAGTACTACGTGAGTGGCAGAAGCCCCGAATCCAAAGCTGAAGCAGAACCCCCGAACCATAAAGGAACATTTTCCATGATCACTTCTCCCAAGAGATCTTCTACGTAAAGATCTTGTTAGAATGATTGATGGAACGTTTGTCATAAGTATACATGTCAAGTCTGTCATTAGCATGGAGATTTTGGATAAGCAATAAATGCACAGCAAGCTAGCAAGTCAAGGATGATGCCTAGGATTGGATGTTTGAATTAAAGAGATGAGGCCACGT
>NC_036251.1:28197821-28200255 GCF_002742605.1 Olea europaea var. sylvestris
TTGATTTTCTGGATGTTAGTAAATGATACCAATTCCACTAAAAGTTTCAAGTATTTATTTCAACCAAATAGTACTTTTTCTCCATAGAAAGCTATCTTATTCATGTAACAATTTACTCTTGAAATGTTTTAAGGACTTCATTTCTGCGATATTGTTGTAATTATCCCAATGGAAAAAATTTCGTTTTTATTTGCTACACTTAAAATAGGTCTTAGATTGAATAATATCAATTTTTTTGTCTATTCTTCTATGAAATTTTAGTAGCAACAGATTAAGCAAATAATGATTAAAAGAAATAGAAAGAGATAGTAATTACTAGTAGTCTCTTAATAAAAAGAGGAACGAAAAGAGAAGTAAATTAAAATGAACATCAAAACACATAATTTATAAACACCCAATTTATAAAAAAGAATGCTTAAATAAAAGTAAAATAAAATAAAAAGAAATATTATTCAACTACAATAATGGAGAAGACAATGGTAGCCATCTTATAATTAAACTACAATACTCACATTCTAAATCACTGAAATCAGCTATACCCTTCTTTGAAATTCCAAATTCTAAGACAACAGTGGAACCATACTAAAAAATAAAAATATACAATTAATCCAAATTAATCACTACAAAGATATACACAAAAAATTCTAAAATAAATAATTTTACCAAATAATTAAAAATTTAGGAACATAATTACACATACTTACCCTCTACGCATTCAAACCATCTACTCCTACCATCACACCTTTATTTTTTTTCCTTTTACTATAAAATTCTCGATGTTACTTAAGGATGAACAACAGCAAAATTAAGTATCTCTTTTGTTTTATAGGGATAGCAATAGGGACAAGGACACTGAGGATAGACGAGTTTAAAGCTCACATTAACGTGTACTAAAAATCCACATCAATCGCATACTTCTTTGTGCAGATTTTGCAATTTATGAAAAATTTCTACTATGATTAGTGAAGTAACGGAAATTCAATACATAACAATCAGTTTACACATGAAGTCTCAGAACGAAAATACACAAAGACAATACAGTTTTGGCAGTTTTATGAACATGCATAATTTATCAACGCCCAATGTAGAATAAAGAAAGCCTAAATAAATTTTTTTTTAAAAAAAAGAGAGAGAGCAATTCAATTACAATAATGGACAAGACAAAGGTAATCATCTTCTTTCAAGATTATGAAATCCACATTGCCGAGCTTATAAATCTAGATAATCCCCATGTTTGCACTATATTTCTAACTATAAATTATACCCACAGTTCAATGTTCGACCCCTTTTGCACTTATATCTTCAACATTTTATACCTGACTTTTTAAGTAGTTCTATCCTTCTTCATAGCTTGCTTACTAAAAACCCCGTCAAAATTATTCAAAAAATAGTCTTCTTCTCACNAAAAGTCATCATTGGTTTGAACTATATAATGTTCATTTTGTAGATATAAACAAAAGAGAAGTTTTTCGTGAAGATATTTGATTCCTCTTTTAAATTATGGTAGGCTTTTGGGAGAGTTCTTTCTAAATTTAGTGATGAATGCTTTGGAAGAGGCTCAAGCACTATTGGACATATTTGATTCCCTCGATGTACCAGCAGAAAAATGTGCAAATTCATTAAGTAAATAGAAGTGTAAGAATGAAACCACACATACTAAAGTAGAAATGCATAGAATAATAGTTACACAATAGAGCCAAGATTAAGTGAGAGGAAACATTTTTAGTTGCATAAAGTTATATTTTTGAAAAACAAAAATAAGGGAAACAAGAAAGGTATCAAACATTTGAGTTATGGCAAAATATCATTCATAAAAACTTGGAATATCTCGTTGTTTAGATTGTCGTAAAGACACTAAGAGTGGGAATAAATAATTTTGTATATTATTTATAAAATCACAAATCATAAAATTGTTTACTTACTTGGAATAATTTAAGTTGGAAGGATGCCAGTCTACAAATGATGATGATGTAGCATTGCATGAAGTCCAAATGTAGGATATCATCGCATATGTTATTTACAAGTAATTAAATTAAATTTCTTGTACAGCCTATTCAGAATGAACATAATCCACAATTTGGGCGTGATTTTGAAGTAAGAAAAACAGAAGCAAATTACAAATCAAAATCCCAATGGATCTAGCTATATAGTGTTCATACATAAGAGAGCAGAACAAATGTTCCATAATAAGCAAACATGAAAGCTACGAATGAGAATGTACAATCTATGTAAGATTGAAACTCCCATCAGTGCGACACACTTTGTAAACCACGAACATTGGGATTTCGTCGTCCATAAGTTCAAATACACATGTGTCACCTATTTGAAGTTGTTTCTCCCTAACATAATCCGCCCAACCTACGGTGAAATGTCGCACAAAACCATTGGTTCTTATATTCGTTCGTAATGACCAATTACGATGTGAACTATCATG
>NC_036251.1:28205591-28210952 GCF_002742605.1 Olea europaea var. sylvestris
TTGATTAACACGAAAATTAATTATTCGGACGCCTAAACGAATGAATTTGCCTCAAATCCCGTGATCCCAGGTCTGTTCCCCGATTCAAATTTCTCGGGCCGTTTCTAATCAACCTGCCAAATTTCGGCCCATTTCGACACCGTCACGACAAATGGCAAAATTCTCCCTGGTGCTGTTTTTCTTTGTTAATTTTTTGTCCAACACTTCTTCAACCTGACATAATTAATACGAAAATTAATTATTCGAACGCCTAAACGAAGGAATTGGGCTAAAATCCAGTGGTCCCGGGTCTGTGTCCCAAGTCCAATTTCTCAGGCCGTTTCCAATCAACCTACCAAATTCGGACCACTCCGATATCGTCGCGACAAATGACGAAATTCCTGCCGGTGCGGTCTTACGTTGTTAATTTTCTGTCCAACACATCTTCAACCTAACATACTTAATACAGAAATTAATTATTCGGAGGCTTAAACGAAGGAATTTGGCTAAAATCCTGTGACCCTGGGTATGTGCATCGACTCCAATATCTCAGGCCGTTTCCAATCAACCTGCCAAATTTCGGCCCATTCCGACAACATCGCATTAAACGGCGAAATTGCCTCTAGTGCGGTTTTACGTTGTTAATTTTATGTCCAACACTTCTTCAACCTGACATAATTAATACGAAAATTAATTATTTGGAGGCCTAAACGAAGGAATTTGACTAAAATCCCGTGATCCCAGGTCTGTGCCTCGAGTCCAATTTCTGGGGCCGTTTCCAATAAACCGGCCAAATTTCTACCCATTCCGACACCGTCGCGACAAATGACAAAATTGCCCGTGGTACGATTTTTCTTTGTTAATTTTCTGTCCGACACTTCTTCAACCTTAATTAATATGGAAATTAATTATTCAGACGCCTAAATGAAAGAATTTGGCTAAAATCCCGTGATCCTGGGTCTGTGCCCCGAGTCCAATTGCTTGGGTCATTTCCAATCAACCTGCCAAATTTCGGCCCACTCCGACATCATCGCAACAAATGATAAAATTCCCCCTGGTGCAGTTTTGCGTTGTTAATTTTCTGTCCAACACATCTTCAACCTGACATAATTAATGCAGAAATTAGTTATTCGGAGGCCTAAACGAAGGAATTTGGCTAAAATCCTGTGACCTCGAGTATGTTTACCGACTCCAATTTCTCGGGCCATTTCCAATCAACCTGCCAAATTTCGGCCCAATCCGACAACGTCGCGACAAATGACAAAATTGCCCCTGATGTGGTTTTGCGTTGTTAATTTTCTGTCGAACACTTCTTCAACCTGACATAATTAATATAAAAATTAATTATTCGAAGGCCTAAACGAAGGGATTTGGCTAAAATCCCGTGATCCTGGGTCTGTGCCCCGAGTCCAATTTCTCGGGCCGTTTCCAATCAACCTGCCAACTTTCGGCACATTTCGACACCGGCGCGACAACTGACAAAATTGCCCCTGGTGGGGCTTTACGTTGTTAATTTTTTGTTCAACACATCTTCAACCCGACATAATTATTACGGAAATTAATTATTCGGACGCCTAAATGAAGGAATTTGCCTAAAATCCCGTGATCCCGGGTCTGTGCTCCGAATCCAATTTCTCGGGCCATTTCCAATCAACCTGCCAAATTTCGGCCCATTTTGACACCGTCGCGACAAATGACGAAATTCTCCCAGGTGCTGTTTTTCTTTGTTAATTTTCTATCCAACACTTCGTCAACCTGACATAATTAATAAGAAAATTAATTATTCGGAGGCCAAAGCGAAGGAATTTGGCTAAAATCCTGTGATCCCAGGTCTGTGCCCCAAGTCCAATTTCTGGGGCCATTTTAGATAAACCTGCGAAATATCGGCCCATTCCGACACCATCGCGACAAATGACAAAATTGACCCTGGTGCGGTTTCGCGTTGTTAATTTTCTATCCAACACTTCTTCAACCTGACTTAGTTAATACGGAAATTAATTATTCGGATGCCTAAATGAAGGAATTTGGCTAAAATCCCGTGATCCCGGGTCTGTGCCCCGAGTCCAATTTCTAGGGCCGTTTTCGATCAACCTGCCAAATTTCGGCCCACTCCGACATCGTCGCGACAAATGACGAAATTCCCCCTGGTGCAGTTTTGTGTTGTTAATTTTCTGTCCAACACATCTTCAACCTGACATAATTAATACATAAATTAATTATTCGGAGGCCTAAACGAAGAAATTTGGCTAAAATCCTGTGATCCCGGGTATGTGCACCGACTCCAATTTCTTGGGCCGTTTCCAGCCAAACTGCCAAATTTTGGCCCATTCCGACACCGTCGTGACAAATGGCAAAATTGCCCCTGGTGTGGTTTTGCGTTGTTAATTTTCTATCCAACGCTTTTCCAACCTAACATAATTAATACGGAAATTAATTATTCGGAGGCCTAAACGAAGGAGTTTGGCTAAAATCCCGTGATCTCGGGTCTGTGCCCCGAGTCCAATTTCTCGGACCGTTTCCAAGTAACCTGCCAACTTTCGGACCATTTCGACACCGTTGCGACAACTGACAAAATTGCCCCTGGTGGGGTTTTACGTTGTTAATTTTCTGTCCAACACATCTTCAACCTGACATAATTAATACGGAAATTAATTATTCGGAGGCCTAAACGAAGGAATTTGGCTAAAATCCCATGGTCCCGAGTCTGTGCCCCGAGTCCAATTTCTCGGGCAATTTTGAATGAACCCGCCAAGTTTCGGCCCATTTCGACACTGTCACGACAAATAATGAAATTTCCGCTGGTGTAATTTTTCTTTGTTAATTTTCTATCCAACACTTTTTCAGCCTGACATAATTAATACGGAAATTAATTATTCGGAGGCCTAAATGAAGGAATTTGGCTAAAATCCCGTGATCCCGAGTCTATGCACCGAGTCCAATTTTTGGGGCCTTTTCCAATCAAACCTGCCAAATTTCAGCGCATTCCGACACCGTCGTGACAAATGACGAAATTGCCCCTGGTGCGATTTTGCGCTGTTAATTTTCTGTCCAACACATCTTCAACCTGACATAATTAGTACGAAAATTAATTATTCGAAAGCCTGAACGAAGGAATTTGGCTAAAATCCCGTTTCCCCGGGTCTGTGCCCCAAGTCCAATTTCTCGGGCCGTTTCCGATCAATCAGCTAAATTTCGGCTAATTCCGACACTGTCGCGACAAATGACAAAATTGCCCCGGTATGATTTTTCTTTGTTAATTTTCTGTCCAACACTTCTTCATCTTGACATAATTAATACGTAAATTAATTATTCAGAGGCCTAAATGAAGGAATTTGGCTAAAATTCCGTGATCCCGAGTCTGTGCCCCTTGTCGAATTTCTGGGCCCGTTTCCAATCAACCTGCCAAATTTCGGCCCATTCCGACACAATCGCGACAAATGACGAAATTGGCCCAGGTGCGATTTTTCTTTGTTAATTTTTAGTCCAACACTTCTTCAGTCTGACATAATTAATATGGAAATTAATTATTCGGAGACTTAAACGAAAGAATTTGGCAAAAATCCCATGATCCCAGGTCTGTGCCCCGAGACCAATTTCTGGGCCGTTTCCAATCAACCTGCCAAATTTCGACCCATTCCGACACCGTCTCAACAAATGACGAAATCCCCTGGTGTGGTTTTTCTTTTTTAATTTTCTGTCCAACACATCTTCAGCCTGACATAAATAATATAGAAATTATTTATTCGGAGGCCTAACCGAAGGAATTCGGCGAAAATCCCGTGATCCCAGGCCTGTGTCCTGAGTCCAATTTCTGGGACGATTTCCAATTAAACAGCCAAATTTCAGCCCATTTCGACATCGTTGCGACAAATGACGTAATTGCTCCTCGTGCGATTTTGCATTGTTAATTTTCCGTCAATCACATCTTCAACCTGACATAATTTATACAGAAATTAATTATTCGGAGGCCTAAACGAAGGAATTTGGCTAAAATCCAGTGATCATGAGTTTGTGCCTCGAGTCCAATTTCTAGGGCCGTTTCCAATCAACCTGCCAAATTTCAGCCAATTCCGACACTGTCGCGACAAATGACGAAATTTCCCCCAGTGCGATTTTTCTTTGTTAATTTTCTATCCAACACTTATTCAATCTGACATAATTAATACGAAAATTAATTATTCGGAGGCCTAAATGAAGGAATTTGGCTAAAATCCTGTGATCCTGGGTATGTATCCCGAGTCCAAATTCTCAGGCCGTTTCCAATAAACCTGCCAAATTTTGGCCAATTCCGACACCGTCACGACAAATGACGAAATTTTCCTTGGTGCTATTTTTCTTTGTTAATTTTCTGTCCGACACTTCTTCAACTTGACATAATTGATACGAAAATTATTTATTCGGAGGCCTAAACGAAGGAATTTAGCTAAAATCCCATGATCCCGAATATGTGCCTCGAGTCCAATTTCTCGGGCCGTTTCCAATCAACCTGCCAAATTTCGGCCAATTCCGACACTGTCGCGACAAATGACGAAATTTCCTTTGGTGCGATTTTTCTTTGTTAATTTTCTGTTCAACACTTCTTCAACCTGACATAATTAATACGAAAATTAATTATTCGGAGGCCTAAACAAAGGAATTTGGGTAAAATCCCGTGATCCCTGGTCTGTGCCCTGACTCCAATTTTTGAGGCCGTTTCCAATCAACCTACCAAATTTCGGCCTATTCCGACACCATCCAACAAATGACAAAATTTCCCCTGGTACGATTTTGCTTTGTTAATTTTCTGTCCAACACATCTTCAACCTGATATAATTAATACGGAAATTAATTATTAAGAGGCCTAAACAAAGGAATTTGGCTAAAATCTCGTGATCCCGGGTCTGTGCCCCGACTCCAATTTCTGGGGCCATTTCCAATCAACCTGCTCCAATTTCTGGGGCCGTTTCCAATCAACATACCAAATTTCGGGCAATTCCGACACCGTTGCGACAAATGACGAAATTTTTCTAGGTGAGGTTTTGCATTGTTAATTTTCTATCCAACTCATCTTCAACATGACATAATTAATATGGAAATTAATTAGTTGGAGGCCTAAACGAAGGAATTTGGCTAAAATCCCGTGATCCCGAGTCTGTGCCCCGAGTCCAATTTCTCGAGCCGTTTCCAATCAACTAGCCAAATTTCGACCCATTCCGACAACCTCACGACAAATGATGAAATTTCCCCTGTTGCGATTTTTCTTTGTTAATTTTCTGCCCAACACTTCTTCAACCTGACATAATTAATACGGAAATTAATTATTCGGAGGCCTAAACGATGGAATTTGGGTAAAATCCCGTGATCCCGGGTCTGTGCCCCGAGTCTAATTTCTGGGGCCGTTTC
>NC_036251.1:28211363-28213099 GCF_002742605.1 Olea europaea var. sylvestris
GAGTCCAATTTCAGGGGCCGTTTCCAATCAAACTGCCAAATTTCGGCCCATTTCGACACCGTCGCGACCAATGACGAAATTGCCCTTGGTGCGGTTTATCTTTGTTACTTTTCAGCCCAACACTTCTTCAACCTGATATATTTAATACGAAAATTAATTATTCGGAGGCCTAAAAGAAGGAATTTGGCTAAAATCCTGTGATCCCGGTTCTGTGCCCCGAGTCTAATTTCTGGGGACGTTTCCAATCAACCTGCCAACTTTCGGCCCGTTCCGACACCGTCGCGACAAATGACGAAATTTCCCCTCGTGCGGTTTGTCTTTGATAATTTTCTGTCCAAAACCTCTTCAACCCGACATAATTAATCGGGAAATTAATTATTCGGAGGCCTAAACGAAGGAATTTGGCTAAAATCCCATGATCCCGTGTCTGTGCCCCGAGTCCAATTTCTGGGGCTATTTCCAATTAACCTGCCAGATTTCGGCCCATTCCGAAATCGTCGCGACAAATGACAAAAATTGACCCTGGTGTGATTTTGCGTTGTTAATTTTCTGTCCAACACATCTTCAGCCTGACATAATTAAAAGAGAAATTAATTATTCCGAGGCCTAAATGAAGGAACTTGGCTGAAATCCCTTGATCTCGGGTGTATGTCCGGAGTCCAATTTCAGGGGCCGTTTCCAATCAACCTGCCAAATAATCGGCCCATTCCGACACCGTCATGACAAATGAAAAAATCTCCCCTTGTACGGTTCGGAAATTAATTATTCGGGGCCTAAACGAGGGACTTTGGCTAAAATCCCGTGAACCCGGGTCTGTACTCGGAGTCCAATTTCTGGTGCCGTTTCCAATCAATCTGCCAAATTTCGGCCCATTCCGACACCGTCGCGACCAATAACGAAATTGCCCCTGGTGTGATTTTTCTTTGTTAATTTTTTGCTCAACACTTCTTCAACCTGACATAATTAATACGAAAATTAATTATTCGGAGGCTTAAACGAAGGAATTTGGCTAAAATCCCGGGATCCCGAGTCTGTGTCCTGAGTCCAATTTCAGGGGCCGTTTCCAATCAACCTGCCAAATCTCGGCCCATTTCGACACTGTCGCGACCAATGACGAAATTGCCCTTGGTGCGGTTTATCTTTGTTACTTTTTTGCCCAACACTTCTTCAACCTGATATACTTAATGCGAAAATTAATTATTCGGAGGCCTAAAAGAAGGAATTTGGCTAAAATCCTGTGATCCCGGTTCTGTACCCCGAGTCTAATTTCTGGGGTCGTTTCCAATCAACCTGCCAACTTTCGGCCCGTTCCCACACCGTCACGACAAATGACGAAATTTCCCCTCGTGCGGTTTGTCTTTGTTAATTTTTTGTCCAAAACCTCTTCAACCCGACATAATTAATCGGGAAATTAATTATTCGGAGGCCTAAACGAAGGAATTTGGCTAAAATCCCGTGATCCCGTGTCTGTGCCCCGAGTCCAATTTCTGGGGCTATTTCCAATTAACCTGCCAAATTTTGGCCCATTCCGAAATCGTCGCGACAAATGACGAAAATTGACCCTGGTGTGGTTTTGCGTTGTTAATTTTCTGTCCAACACATCTTCAGCCTGAAATAATTAAAAGAGAAATTAATTATTTCGAGGCCTAAATGAAGGAACTTGGCTGAAATCCCTTGATCTCGGGTGTATGTCCGGAGTCCAATTTCAGGGGCCGTTTCCAATCAACCTGCCAAAT
>NC_036251.1:28213497-28218542 GCF_002742605.1 Olea europaea var. sylvestris
GCCACATTTCAAAGATGCATGATGAGTATGTTTAGTGATATGGTAGAGGATTGCAAGAAAGTTTTTATGGATGACTTGACTATTTTTGGGACCTCCTTTGATGCATGTTTGTTAAATTTGAAAAGAGCCTTGGCTAGATGTGAAGAAAAAGGCTTAGTTTTGAATTGGGAAAAAGTCAGTTCATGGTGTCTTCCGGTATTGTCTTAGGGCATGTTATTTCTTCAAGAAGGATAGAAGTAGATAAGTCAAAAATTGAATTGATCTCTAAATTGCCTACACCCAAGACAATAAAGGACATTAGATCATTTCTTGGTCATGCATGTTTTTATAGGAGGTTTATACAAAATTTCTCATCCATATCCAAACCCCTATGTAACTTGCTAAACAAGGATGTGACTTTTGAATGGACATCTGAATGTCAAAATGCACTTGAATTGATGATTGGTAAACTCACCTCCGCACCCATAATGCAACCACATGATTGGACATTGTGATTTGAAATTATGTGTGATGCTAGTGACTTTGCGGTAGGTGCTGTTCTAGGGCAACGAAAAGAAGGTAAGCCTTTTGTGATTTACTACACTAGTAGAATTCTAAATAGTGCTCAAATGAATTATTCCACTACTGAAAAAGAATTACTAGAGGTAGTCTTTGCACTTGATAAGTTTCGATCCTATTTGATTGGCTCTCTCATTACTATTTTCACAGATCATGCAGCTCTTAAGCACCTTTTGCAAAGAAGGATGCTAAGGCAAGACTAATACGTTGGATCTTACTTTTACAGGAATTTGACATCATTACCAAAGATAAGAAGGGAGTGGAAATTGTTGTAGCAGAACATTTGTCAAGGCTGACTTTTAAAGACAACTCAAACACCTAGCCATTAGAGATGAATTTCCTGATGAAAATTTATTTACTATCTCTTCTCTACCATGGTTTGCTAATATTGTGAATTACTTGGCTGTGGGTGAAATCTCAAATAAGTGGAGTGCAGAGGATAAGAGAAAATTCTTGGCTAAGGTACGTAACTTTTATTGGGATGACCCCTGGTTATTTAAGTATTGCCCCGACCAAATATTGAGACGATGTGTTCCTGATGAGGAGATACCTAGTATACTAGATTTTTGCCATTCCCAAGCTTGTGGGGGCCACTTTTATATGAAAAAGATTGCTGCAAAAATTGAATCAAGATTGCTGCAAAAATTGAAAGAGCTAGTTCTATCAAGATTGTAGTACTTTGAGTTAGCTTTTCAATGAAACTTGAATCATCTCAATCAGACGTCGGGAGAGGAAGTTAGGACTAAAATACTGAAAGTAGTCGTACAGAAAAATTCTAGCCGAAAATTTACTTTTCTTATTCGGTTCAACCTCTTGTGGAAACACATTTTGCACACGATTTTAACCCCCAAAAACGTCCCAGAATGCCTCCATTCATTCTGGATCACTTTTCTCTCATCCTTGGCACAAGAAACTCCATGAAGAACTAAAATCTTTGGTGAAACTACGAAGGAACTCATTGGATTTGGAGATTTCATGTCATAATTTCATGTAATTCGAACTCTCTTTGCTTAATAATTTCTAGATTTGGATTTTCTCGTTATGAATTAGTATTGAAATTTGTTTAACTTTTAATAAATTTCTCATGGATTCAGTCATGCCTCTTCCATTGTTAAATTAAACTATTTGTTGAATTTCAACTTAAATTACTTATTGTTGAGATTATTTTAACTTTTATCTAGACCTTCATAGATCTAGCCATGCTCTTTCTATCGAATGATTGAAATAATTGTTGAATTTTAATATTAATATCACTTTATTGGCTGATTGATTACTGCCTTATGCCTGACGTATTTGGTTGATCTTTGATCTTGTTCCAATAAAAATGTGTGAATGTGTTATAGAAAATCTAGATTCTAGAAATATAATTGGATTTCATTGTTAAATCTTCCAACTAGAGAGTTGGGAAGAAAACCTCTAATTGAGTAAAAATACATGAATTATTGATGTTGATTGATCCAATTCAATGGGGGAACTCCGACGCTTCACTAATTTTGCATATTGATAATTAATTTTTATTCCAAGTGACAAATCATTCCCACATTTATTTACGAAAACTCTAGTTTGTTTGATCCTTTGAGAAATTTTCCATCTCCCTGTGGATACGATACCTCAAAGCTGTACTACAATCACCGCATTATTCTTTGGGCGTAATCAGGCGAGAACCGATAGAAAATTGAACGATCCTTCGAGCAACATTTGACATGCGCCTAAAAAAAATATCAAATCCTAGAAATCATCCAAACTAAAATACAGAAACAAAAAAAATACGAACCTTTCTTTGCTACATGACGAAAAAAAAACATAGAGCACCAAAAGAGATTTAAACCGCCCAAAAAAAATTTACCTAATCACCCTATAAACTGGAAACGAAGACCAACAAGCAAGATCTCGCTGTCTGCCAAGGAAAAAAAGAAGAAGAGACGACATATGAAAAAAAGGGGGAAAATAACCGAAAAAACAAATAATAAAAGTACCTCTCTTCGGTGGGAAGACGAAAACTATCAACAAATTAAGATTCCACAGGTGATAATCGATAGAAACTTGAAAGAAAATAAGATCTAAGACTTTGCACAATTCGAAAGTATTAAGCTAGGGTTTCAGCTACTTTCGTTTTATATGGTAGACAAAACGACATCGTTTCGTGCCAAGGAAATGCATATAATAATGTTGTGTCAAGGGCGAAAAAACAACCAAAAATTCTGATGAACATTGCCAAAGAGAAGTCCCTCTTTTATTGAATAGGGATAAATAGATTTCTATGAACTCATTTGTGACACTTTTCTAAGATTTTTATGAATTAGGTGTGTTTAAAAATAGTTATATTTTATAGAAATTAACGTACAAGTTATCGTTCATTCCAATAATGGAAGTGATAAGATTTAGCATTACTATTTTTAAAATTTCAGCTACTGTCATTGACTTCAGAAATGCGGAACTCAATCGTTACTTGAAATTTTAGGACAAAACCAATGGAGTTTGATAATTGTAGCAATTATTTCATTGACCTTTTTCATCGAATCTCTATCTTCAACTTTTTATTAATTAGTACGTCTTGTCTTTGATTATGATTTATATCAAAATATTTTATTTTCATGCTTTGAAATGAGAAAAAATATTTTTCGCACTTTTAGTTATTTATTTTTAAAAATATGATGAAAAAATAGGTTGTTTTATGTTATTTCAACAAACTTTTGAATATGAAATTATTATTAAATATAACATGTGTTAACTAATGAAAAGTTTGATAATAAGAATGACACGAAAAATTATGAGGAACATAAGTGCTATAATAAGTAAAGATTGAGAACCTTAAATACAATTATAATGTGGTGTAAAACAAAAAATTGTGATATGAATATAATTACCCTACTTTAAGAACCCCATGAAAGCATAAAGACAAAAATGTCTGTAAGATAAACTGAAATAAAATGACAGACTAAGCTAAGTATCCGTGTACCTGATGCACAAAAGATGCGCATCTAGGTGTCTTTATCTTGATCGTTATGCAACCCCACTTTGTCTAGAAAGGCTAGATCAGTTCATTCCCGTCATTCTCCCACGTTAAAGTCGATTCGCCCTCAATTGGACTTGATTTCATCCCCATAAGAGTTGTCACGCAGTTAAGGAATGAGATGCTTCACATTAAACATACCATCTACGCATACATGACTAGGAAACTTGAGATGATAGGCATTGGGATTGATCATCACACTAATACCATTCTTCATTGCCTAAATGGATGAGATAACAATCTTTGGTTAACACTGACCCGCCACCCAATAATATCAATCTTCAGTTAATTGTATCAAAGTATTATCGTCATATGGCTAATTTGACCCATCCGAGATTGTAAAATAATTAACCATCGCCCTTAGGGCCGTGGAGAAGCACCATTATAAGGGTACTTCTACAACGAGCCTACCTTCCATCGTCTCTATGAGCACCAGCTACCAATGTCTATAAATACTCGATCAGTTCATCTTGCCACAACACAACATTTATTATTTGTTGTGCAATGGTTTCAATGGACTTCTAGATTTGTGTTAATACGCCATAACGAATTTCGTGATCCACAGAATTTTCACCACCACCATGACCACCACGCCTACAGTTTCCTCATAGCATCCTTGATTGTAGTTGANGCCGTTGCCGGGGAGACGGTACAAATAATTGAAGGATTCTTGAGCAAAAGGGTGACTTCGTTTCTCTTTTACATTTTTTTAGTTAGTTTGATTTTATTAGTTTTTATTCTATTATTTTTCACAAAATTCCATATTTTTTTTGGTGCTTTATGAACAGAGATCGAGACGAGCGAGGACGATTCATTGCAAGGCCGCAACCAGTATTTGAATCTCTTCCTAACCCTCTCTTTGATATTGAATCTATTGGCACACACATCACATCACATAACACAATGACTAATATTGAACACGAAGAGGCACCAACTAGGACTTTGCATGATTATCTTCACCCCACACGCACATCTACACCATCTGCATTATATTTCCACATAATATGCCACGTATGGACCTTAAACCAGGGATGATTCAACTTCTTCCCACCTTTCACTATCTTGAAAATGAAACCCATACGTGCATATTAGGGAATTTGAAGAGGTGGTTGCAACTTTCCACAATCAACGTGGTACAATGGATGTAGTCAGGCTTAAATTTTTTCCATTTTCTCTTAAAGAAAGAGCAAAGAGATAGTTGTATTCATTGTGACCACGTTCAATTGGGACTTGGGCTGAAATGACTCAAGCATTCTTTGGCAAGTACTTTCCCCACCACAAAACAACTGCATTGAAAAAGCAAATCTCGTCTTTTACTCAAAAGGAGAGTGAAACTTTATATCAAGCGTGGGAAAGGTACAAAGAATTGCAAGCCCTCTGCCCCCATCGCGGTTATGAAAGTTGGCGCATTGTAAGTTATTTTTATGAGGGATTATTACCTCGGGAGCGTCAATTTATTGAAATGATGTGTAAT
>NC_036251.1:28219462-28220641 GCF_002742605.1 Olea europaea var. sylvestris
AGAGCAGTCCTAGTGAGGAAGTTGTGGAAAACCTAGCTAGAATACCTTTCCCTCAAGCTTTCAAGTCCACTTCGAAATCAACAGGTCAGCATAATGAAATCCTAGAACACCTCAGACAAGTAAAAAGCAATTTGCCTATCTTGCATGTGATCTCCCAAGTTCCTACATATGTTAAAGTCCTTAAAGACTTATGCACTGTGAAGAGGAAACATCATGTGAAGAAAATCGCTTTCCTGACCGAGCAAGTGAGTGCTATGATAGAACAAAGGATCCCACCAAAGTATAAAGACCCTGGTTGTCCTACCATTTCTTGTGTCATTGGGAGCCGTGAGTTTGCACAAGCCCTTCTTGATTTAGGAGCTAGTGTCAACCTCATGCCCTATGCTATATACTTGTTGATAGGTCTAAGAAAGATGAAACCCACCTCAATTGTGCTACAGTTAGCTGACCGATCCACCATACGACCAAGGGGAGTAGTTGAGGATGTGTTAGTTCAAGTTGATAAAGTTTACTATCCCGTTGATTTCTTGGTATTAGATGTGAAGGTTGAGGTGGATATTAACTCTAAAATCCCTATTCTACTTGGTAGACCTTTCCTTGCTACAGCTAATACTCTTATCAATTGCAGGAATTGTTTGATGAAGTTGACATTTGGAAATATGACTCTAGAAGTCAATATTTTCCATATCACCAAACAACCTACGGAAGAAGATGAATGTCATCAAACCTACATGATTGATGCACTCACTCAGGAGAAAGCACCCACAACAATTGATTATGATCCTTTGAACTCTTTTATCCTAAATTCTGAAATTTTATATGGTTTTGATGTTAATGAGTATGCTAACATTTTTGCTATTTTTGCAAAATTGCAAGACCACAGGACTTCACCATGGCAACCTAAGTTTGAAGAATTGCCAGAAAGGACTAGAGGACAGAAGCCATCAAGTATTGATAGCCCTAAGCCAGAATTGAAACAATTTCTTAAGGGACTGAAAATGTGTTCCTTGGACCAGGTGATACCTTTTCTGTCATTATCTTGTTAGAATTAGATGCATTACAATGTAAACAACTTTTAAACATTCTGAATGAACACATATCTGCATTAGGGTGGACCATAGCCGACATCAAAGGTATTAGTCCTTTAATTTGTTCCATAGGATTCATCTACAGGAAGGG
>NC_036251.1:28227179-28247857 GCF_002742605.1 Olea europaea var. sylvestris
ATTGTGAGGTGTTGTAAATGTGCACTTAGAGAATTACAAGTGTGTTGTGTCCCACGTCAATTGATTTGCAAAATTGTTTTGTTCGGGAAATAATAAAATTATAATTTCTTGTGTGTTTCAAATTCAGTAATCAAAATTGAATCACATGTTCTAAGTCTTTGCAGATTGAGTTTCAGGATCTTAATTATGGACATTATGTTTTTGCATTTGGGAATCATCTAATAGACTAAAACATGGTTGCTGCATCGTTGCTAATTGTTGTTATTTATTTATATATTTAAGTTTGTTAGGCTTATAAAAAAAAAGTATTTTTAAGGGCCTCGTAACGGATAGTCGCTTAGGGCCTTAAAATTTTCAGGGCCGCCCTTGGTCATGCTACCTGGAATACACATGAAAGTTTGTTATTTGATACATGAAGCAGTAAAAAACTACCACATTAATGTATCGAATAACAAACTATCACATGTATGCCATGTAGGACAACAATTGATAATTTTCACTATAAATATCATTATTCCATGTTTTCATTTAATAGTTCACAATCCCACTTTTTCAGAACGGCTACAAAGATTTCATCACCATAAAAAAAACCTTAACGTCTAGACATCGTTTGTTTTTCTCTCTACCACATCAGCTTGATATGGTGCGTTGTATTGCATTGGAAAGAAAATATTTATGCAATTCACAATTACGTTGAAGATGCTCTAAAGATTCATCAATTGTTCAACTGTAATAAAAAAAAAAATTAAGAATCAAATAATTTCTTTTAAAGATTGGAGACCAAAAATAAAAAATACAAAAAAAATCTGAGTTTACTCCGCTTGTCGGTGAACAAAAGATTTTATGGCATTTTTTTGTCATTATCTCGGTTCAAAAAGAAGAAATGACAGAACAGTTTCATCCAACGTTCCCATGTCAGCCACGACTAGGTACGTAAATACAAAGACTAACTAACAACCTTCCGTTGACAAATTTACGCTTCTTATTCCGCACTTTCGTACAGTAACATTCGAAAGTCACATCCAATATTTTCAGATCAATCATCCCAAGTTTAATCGCAGATTCAGCCACAGCCCACATCAATGGCAATGGCGTTGTACTTAGCAATGGCGGCAGTGGCTCTGCTGATTAGTGGTGCCGCATCTGCTGGTACAACCAAGTACACCAACCACACTGTGGGTGACACTGCCGGTTGGTTCTTTAACTCCACCACCAATAAAACTTCTGCGGATTTCTCTGCTTGGGCTGCCAAACAGACTTTCAATCTTGGTGACTATTTAAGTAAGTCAATGCTATGTTAATTGCTGGTTTTTTAAGTTGAAGCTGACTTTTCTAGTTTCAAGATTCTTGGTTTGATCGCATTATTGGATTTTTGATCTGGGATTTTTTGACCGCTGATTTTATTGGCATTTGCTTCCATTGGGTATATAGAATCGTTTGATTGCGATTGGTGATCTCTGAATTTCAAGAATTCTTCGGGACATATAGATATTGGGTTGAAACCAACTAGCTATTGTTACTGTGTTCCGATCCAAATAATAAAATCGGAAATAAATTTGTTTACTCACTAATCACTAATAACTCAGTTTTCGAAGTAATTGGTGCTTCGATTTGACCGATTGCTTGGGGGATGGAGATTGATGTAACCGATCCTAAATTTATTAGGAATGAGGCTTAGTTGTTTTCATTAATCAACAATCTCAAAAAATTTACATCATTTAACCCGTACATTCTTCCATAAAATTGTTGTTTCTATTCAGTTCCTGTATCCATACTAGTAGTTCGTACTGTTTGACATTGAGCCCGAGATTACTTGCACTTTGGGGGAAGAATGCACAAAAGATGTTTGTTGCTTGGTCTAGGAAAGATAAAATATGACTGTAAAGAACTCAAGCAATTGTTTTATGTTCTTTTCCTTCTCTTTACTCTCTAGCCTGCGAAAGTTGCTTAATAGTTGGCCTGGAAATCACTTAAAGCATATCAAAGGAATGTCCCGCTTTCATTAATATTTGCTGAGCTGATTTTAGGAGGGCAAGGACCAGGAAGCAGTAAAATTTTCATATCTACTATGTGTTTCCTCAAATATGAAACCATTTTGTGTTATGCAGAAGGGGTAAAACTGCACAAGAATGACCAGATTTTGGTATGAAATTTAGCTTTCAACTCCAAATTCTATACTGGTTCTTGTGATAGTGTAGGTTGGGTAATGTGTTATGTGCCACGAAAACAGAAGAAACAAGAAAAGCTTTAGTTCAAACACATTGTGCTATGGGTTTATTTCTGTTTTTTCCTTTTTGTTTCACCATTGGAAAATGTTTGATGAATTGGGACCTTTTTCCCATCATGTTCTACTCTTTCATTAGCATTCTATATCCGAATCTTTGTCATTTAATAACAGTTCCATAATTGTGATTAATTGTGAATCTTATCTTGTATCATATGTTTGTGAGGAGGAAGTATTATGGAAGAAAAGAAGTTAAAGATCTTGTTCATCAGATCGTCCACGTAATCTAGTAGTGGGTAGCGAACGCGCACTTACTGAGCAAAAGAACTGAATACTAATTCGTGATGTAGCTGTGCTTGACTCCTAGTTTTATCTAAAACTTGCATCTCATTTTGTCTTGTGCAGTATTTCGTACAATCACAAACCAAACAGTGATCCAAACCTACAATCATACAACTTATGAGAGCTGCATTATGGATGATGCTTTAGACACTGATACATTCCAATACAGCGGTGGCAGCAATGAATTTGGGCAGGCATTGACTATATCTGTGCCACTGACCGTCGAGGGATCACAGTACTACTTCTCAGATGCCGATGATGGGGAACAATGTCAGCATGGTATGGCCTTTGAGATCAAAGTTGGCCATGGTTTAGGACTTCCCCTGAGCCTTAGCCAACCGCCCCCACCGCCATATGCTCCGCCACAAGTACCAGCAGACGAGGGGCAGTCACCCCCCATAACATTGGTGACAAGTCAACCTAATAATGGTGGGATGAGGGCTGGTGCTGGCATTTGCTGCTTATTCTTATTGCTTGTTGTTATGCTCTCATTCCTGCAGGCTTGAGATAGGTTAGAAAAATATTGAGAATGTTTTCCGACTTAATAACACTCTTCATTTGATAGCACTGCACAAGTCTTTTGACATTAATATTTGATAAAGAGATCGATTTTCTTTTTATTTTTTTCATGGGATATTTAAAAGTGACATAAGAGGCCTATTTTCAATTATAAGAAGTCATTTCAATTACACTTATTTTTATGCAAAGAAAAGTTTGTCCATAAGACATTAATTTTATTGTCACTGTAACAAGAAGTTCACAAAAGATAGCCCACTTAATCAACAAAAATACAGAAAATAATAAACGTAAAAGTGAAAAATGGAAAGAAATAGCAGAAAATGTGAAGAGGAACATAGGATTTTCGCCTTAAGACAAGAAGTTCAGACATTCGTTTCTAATCTCCTTTTGAGCTTTCATCAAACCAGAAGAAAATCACTATATCACTGAAATCATCAAAATCGAACGGTCCAGTACAGATTTCTTGACACTTGGTGGAAGTCACGCAAGATTTTCCCAAAATAAGCCTCACAATTCATAACAATATTCACTCAAGAATGAATGATCAAATTCTATTTTTATGCAAAGAAAAGTTTGTCCATAAGACATTAATTTTATTGTCACTGTAACAAGAAGTTCACAAAAGATAGCCCACTTGATCAACAAAAATACAGAAAATAATAAACGTAAAAGTGAAAAATGGAAAGAAATAGCAGAAAATGTGAAGAGGAACATAGGATTTTCGCCTTAAGGCAAGAAGTTCAGACATTCGTTTCTAATCTCCTTTTGAGCTTTCATCAAACCAGAAGAAAATCACTATATCACTGAAATCATCAAAATCGAACGGTCCAGTACAGATCTCTTAACACTTGGTGGAAGTCACGCAAGATTTTCCCAAAATAAGCCTCACAATTCATAACAATCTTCACTCAAGAATGAATGATCAAAGACTATTCATTAATCACTTAAGATCTATACAAGACTGGTGATTTTTCATCATAAATGGGCTAAAGCGAAAGAGTGCAGTAGAGAGAACACAAGGAGCCACAAAGAGAATTCGAGAGGCAGAGAGAAAACTGAAGAGAATGATCATCAGAAAGCCCTAGGGTCGATTATAAATCGAAGCCACTAGAAGCCCTTCATCCAAAGGTATAGAGAACACTTGGCAAGATCAGAAGCATCCGTTCCTATTAAAAAATTGTGTTTTCAGCAACCTGTTTTCGCCAAGATAATGAGCAGCGTGAATTATCAATGGACAGTCCGACCCACAAGCCCAGCTATTGAAATTAACAAGCCCATCATCATTATGCCATAATTCCTATACAGTCACATAGCTCTAGGAGACAAATTACTTATAATCATTTTAATTCCGACAATTGAGAGGAAAATCCCAAATGGAAAATAGAAATATTTTGTTTATTAGACCAGTATCGTCCACATAGACATACCATGGATGCTCAATATAATCTCTAGAAAGGCTTGCCGGGCCGGCCAGGCACCTTTAGTTCCACTAAATTAAGTGGACCAGACCAAGTATACGCGGTGACGAGCGAAAGTCAATTTTTATAAATTTCAAAATTCCCAAACAGAGACTTAGAAATAAACGTATTGATGTTAATATCTTAAATATTTAATTCAGGCCCCCAAAGGCGACAGGTAAGTGAGACAACTACCTTACTTGATTGCACATCTGCACCTATGGGGTATCGAAATTTGTACATAAAATTATCGTTCAAATTGATATGATTTATATACACATATACTTTATATACGAAGAAATAATCCCCTTCCCCTGGCCCAGAAATCTAAATCTTGTGGATGAATATGCTTTATGAAAACAGAGTTTGACAACGACACATGAAATAATTGGAGATTATTAATAGCATCAGGAACGGTAATAGAAGTATTTGTTTCAGTATATAGAAGTTGGGGAATTTTGCAACCTTCCCGAGAGTTTGAAATTTGAAATCAAGGGTTGAGATTGTAAAAAGGGAGAAAAAAAGGAAAGATGGGGTTGATGTCGGGAATGTTGATGGGGATTGTTTTCGGGATCGCGTTGATGGCGGGTTGGCAGCACATGATGCGGTACCGGAGCAACAAGCGAATTGCTAAGGTTCTTTCATTTCTTTATTTTCTTGTTTCAATTTCTTTACATTTATGATTTTCACGATTTTAAGGATTTCTTAAGGTTTACTGGTGATAATTATGTTTTTAACCTCTTTGCTAAGTGGTTCTTTATTTATTTATTTTACTTGGAAATTGGGAGTAGAATCAAGCCTGAACCTTTTATTTAAAAATGAATAGTTAGTGGTATTAATTGAATTATACTTGTTTAATTGAATGGAACATGGAGGTTTATTATATTTAGTTTTCTGTCATTGTTGAAGGACCCAGTGCCATAGTTATGTTCGCAGGATTATTGTTATTGAAATTCAACTATGTACATCGTCAGGTTTATCTGATATTTTTGGTTTAGGTGACAATAACTGTAAATTTTATTTTATTTTATTTTATTTTTCTGTATGTTTTTTGACAGGCAGTTGATATAAAATCATTGAGCTCTCTCAACAGGGATGATTTGAAGAAAATCTGTGGCGAAAATTTTCCAGAATGGATATCTTTTCCTGTATTTGAACAGGTCATAACACTTCATTTTTTTTCCTGACTGCTTTGGACCTTTGAAAAGTAAACATATTATGATTGTAACGGTTTATTTACCTGCTCTTTAACATTCTTGTTGTATCATTGGTTGCACCTGGTCCTAACATTTTTGGTAATTACAAGTTTAGATTGATATGTTGGAAAGGACACTGCACAGCACAGGACATAAATTGATAACTTTTGGTCCATGAATCCTTTTCTTTTTTGGTCGAGACATGAATGCATTCAACAGGCTGGAAGATAGATTCTGAGATCTTAAAGAAAATACACAAATGAACAAGACTGGAGAATGGTTTGTTAGCTTCTCACTGCCTCATTCATCAACCTTGTTGCTTCTGAGTTTGAGGAGCAAGATCTTTTATAATAATCCTTTTTACACAGCTCCCATATGAGAGGAGTATTTCCACTCTGATTTTGTCCATTAGTTAGAACTTTAAAGTCTTCTGACTTGGAAAGGAAAGCAGAATAGGATTGTTTTTGTTATGAAATTAGAAATTAAGAGATATATGCTCAATACAAGGGATAGTAATCCTAATAAAGATATTATATGGAATACTTTCCAAATTGGATACTTATTTTAGGAAACATAATTAGGGCCCTTGCCTAAGTGAAATAAACTAAATTCTTGCACCTGATGCTCCATATGATAATGAAAAAAATGAAGAATATCTTTCTTTATTTGTGTTTCTCTGGGACAAATCTACTAAATTGTATGTTAAAGGGAGCTAGGATACTTGAAACTATGGCAAATATGAGGTATTGTGTCATCATATTGGATTGTAAACAAATGATAATTGATGTGTTCCAACATTTTTTTCTTATGGCCCTTAGAAAAAATCATCTAGAGAACATCTTCGCATCCATAAAGATAATTTAGACTCTTATATTGGAAGAAAGCTACAATCTTTCTCTAGAATTGCTTGCCCTCCTTTTGGTTAGTGTGAAAAAAACAACGAGGTTTTTCCTTTTGCAATGAAATTGGTAGAGAGACTTTTTGAGAAGTGCACTGTCAAGATCAAACTCTACTCAATATAAACTATAAAATTGTTAGAGGTTTTTTGATGATTATAGTGCATTTGTCCCCTCCCTTTGCCAAGGGAGTAATGATACTGATTGATTGGAGTAGCAATACCACAGATGGAGACAAGTTGGTTGTTCAGGATAAGAGTTTTGAGCATTGTATTGCATTCCCTTTCGTGATCATATCCATAATCGATACAAGTAACAATAACATGGTTGGAGAATTACCTATACCGTTGCCACCTAAGTCAAACATTCCACATTTTTATTGCCTAGACTTTGACAATTACCTTGTTATGACATTACCTCAACCGTATGATACTCCAAGGGTTACCACATTGTTATCCAATGTAATTGTTCGCTTGTGTACTTTCTTATTCATATTCGATTGTTGTCTACCAATTACCGTCATATTGTTTTAGCTCCAAATTTTGTTGTTAATATTCCTAATTTTCATGCTGAGATTAAACAACAAATTAGTTTACTTTATGAAAATTTTGAGCTGGCTTTTGATGCGCAATATAGCCTCGAATACTGTAATGGTGATTTTTATGTTTTGTCATGTATTTATTTGGCACGATTACTCATTAAGAAAAAGATTTTGGTGGAAAATAAACTATTTGACTGCCACCACATTTGAATGAAAGTTTTGTATTCAAGAATCAGAATTGTCACTGTATCGGGGAACATTCGAGCCATCAATGTTGCACTCATTTATCGTTACCCCTTCATGGAATTTATCTTATGTTGGTCGCTTCTTCTTTCAGGTGAAATGGCTAAACAAGCAGTTGAGTAAACTATGGCCATTTGTTGCAGATGTATGATTCTTTCTCCTTTTTTCTCAATAATCCACTAGGTGTAACTTGTGCATTGTACAGACATATGCATCATGTGTATGTTAATATACAACTCTTCGATTCTAATGTGGAAGATCTATCTTCGTAATCCAATATCTGAT
This sequence comes from Olea europaea var. sylvestris, assembly GCF_002742605.1. Taxonomy (NCBI): domain Eukaryota; kingdom Viridiplantae; phylum Streptophyta; class Magnoliopsida; order Lamiales; family Oleaceae; genus Olea; species Olea europaea. The sequence continues at coordinate 28,234,883 of NC_036251.1, forward strand.
TTTATCATTAACTAAATTCTCTCATCATTATGTTGACATTGATAATGACCTTTCACTTCATGAGTTCACATTGGTGATTTTCTTGATTGTAATTCTTCTCAGGCAGCAGAGGCTATTATAAAAGATTCTGTTGAACCTTTATTGGAAGAATATCGACCTCCAGGCATTACATCAATGAAGTTTAGCAAACTGTCTCTCGGAACTGTGGCTCCGAAGATTGAAGGTATCACACTCACTGACTCGTGTAAACATAATTTCTTCATCTTTTTCCTCGCTCTTGGTGTCGGACCGGATCTTTTGCTTGATTTCTTTGGTGGTTTAATATCAAATTGAGCAAAACTTCGTTGATTATTACAGAAACTTCCATCTGCTTAAATTTCTTGGATGTTGTAATTAACCTTTATACTTTTTTGGTTCTCTCAATGTTCATTATCTAGTTGCTTTTAATCTTTGAATAAGGTCATGAAAATGATTCACGTCGCTGGCCCAAAATTTATTGGAAACAAGAATTACTTTGTTATATTGACGGTGGAAAGATTGCTTTGCTTTTAAGAGGCGGATGAATATAAAACCTTGTCTGTCATACTAAACATGCTTGCAGTTATTAGACTCTTACAAGCATCACTTATTTAATGGACTAGCTAGTATATCTCTTTCAATTGTTGACTGACTAATTGTGGTGTTCTATCAATCTAAAAACTCATTTTATTGGTATCTTGATAGATTTTATCATGTTGGAAATATAATTTGTTTGATTGATCTATACCGTTATCGCTACACTGCCTGTTGTTTGGATAAAACTAGTGTGTCTCCATCGACGTAAATGATCTTTTTATTGAAATCAAAGTAGGTCAAAATACTGTATTTGTTTACGATGGAAAAGCACTTTAAGAAACCTAGGATGACATCTCCTACATTTTAATTAGTTGAGTGGTTATGGTGAAAAGGATGGATAATAGTTGGGTTACCAGAGACTAGTCATTAGATAGTTGTGAAATTGAAACAGACTTGCTCAAGGGCTCTAAAAAATTATAAATGAATGCTGTCTTTTTAAGTATTATATTTTCTTCCATCTTTGCTGTCCGCCAACTGGGTACCTTTTGAATGAAATGCTGAAGGAGACAAAGTTGAACCAGCTTAATTGTAAAGAACCAAGAAAAATATGCTTCCAAGGCTGAGTTACTGATTTGACATCCTTTGGTGGAACCAGAATGTAATAGAGAACTGCACATCTTATTATTAGCCATTTTTTGCTCGAGATTGTTCTTTTGATGCTGCGTTAGTAGTTGGCAAAATGTTTTCTAATGTTTCATCACATATTTTAGGACTTTGTTAAGATTTAAAAAGACTTATGAAGATCAAAGACTTAGTCACAGCCATATTTCTTGGAAATCAAAATTCCAGGATTCGATGGAACTAAGATATTGCATGCATAATTACTTGATTGGTGCAGGTATTCGTGTCCAGAGCCTTAAGAACGGTCAAATCACAATGGACATTGACCTCCGATGGGGTGGTGATCCAAGTATTATTTTAGCCATTGAGGCTGCACTTGTTGCTTCTATCCCGATTCAGGTTGGTGCATCAGATATTTCACCAACCTAACAACCTAGCTGCTGTCTTACAAGTTTTGATTTGTGTCTGTTTTTCAATAACTATCGTCCACATCGTTGCATTCTTAACTTTAGCATTGGGATGTTGCTGTTCTGTGTTCGCTGCAGTTAAAGGATCTTAAAGTTTTTACCGTAGTTCGTGCAATTTTCCAGCTTGCAGAAGAAATTCCTTGCATCTCCGCAGTTGTGGTTGCTCTACTTGCTGAGGTATATTCTTGACAGTACAAGTTGATTTACTTTTCTTAGCGTTGAGGGATTGATTTGAATAGATACTGAGGTCCTTGAGTAACCAATGGGGACTGCAAAATGTATTGGTTGAAAAATTCTTGAGTTGTGCAGAGGTCCCTCTCAAATCTAATTTGATAAGAAGGTAGCTCAGAGGTGAACAGTGCAAAATTCACTGACAAGGTGAATATATCTATTCTAGGTCAAAGATACCAAGACTGGCAAGACTCCGCTTAAGTTTGCAATGACTTTTTTTGGTCTAGATTTTTCATTGTTATTTGCATTTGTCACCGACTAAATGCTTGTTGGTTGATAACTGATCAAAGTATTAAGATGATATATTGAATAACAGAAGTCAATGACGAGCTAGTACAAAATAGAGTTCATGATCTATTATATGAAGTGGACAGTATGTCTTGTCTATGTTTGTACAGATGAATTTTCAATTTTAACCACTACATGTCAGGTTTGAACTTCTTAATCGATGGAGTTTGAAGAAAATGCTTTGTCACTGGCTTGTAGCTTCATCATCATCGAGTTATTTTATTTATTTATTTATTTATTTATTATTATTATTATTATTATTATTATTATTAATTTGAATTATTTGGTCATATTTAGTGCTTATGTGGAAGTGAATTATGAAAATCACTTTGGTCCACACTCATTTTCAAGCACATATTCTAATAATAATAATAAGTTTTCATGTTTTTCCTTAATTTTTTCCCTACATTTTAACCTCACATTCTTATTAAAAAAAATAAAAAGAATCACTTTTCGAAAAATCACTTCCACAAACACTTACTTGGAATTGTATATTCTCAGTTCCCCAACGTGAGAATTGTTAATTCCTAGCTTTTAACTACTACTGGAGAGTGACATAATAAGAGTATCTCCTATAAACTCTTTATTAATAAAGAGCATCTTTAAATTTTTAAGAGTGTCAAAATTTTTATGCAATTCAACAATGCTTTCTATTTTGGTTTTTTATTTTGCTTTTCTCAAAGAAAAAAATAATAATAATAATAATAATAAAATAAAATAAATTATTGATTTATCTTCATATTTTAATTTAACTTAATTTTTTATATGTCAATGACCAATCAATTTAAATGTGGTTTGAATAGTTTAAGAAGTAAAGTATTGAAATCTGTGACTTATTAAATGCAATGAATGTGCATTAAGAATAGATAGTTAGCTTGACTATCTAAATTTGGAGAGTCAAACTCACTTTCTATTTTAAAAAGTTAAAATATAGAGTCTTTTGAAACTTATTTTTAAATATTAAATAAAAGCATTTTGTATTTAGAGAACTTTTGGAGATGCACTAGGTCTCATGTTTCTGCTCTCTTTTTTTTTTTTTTTAACTGAAGTGTTCATTACATAAACATTGATGCATAAAATTCCACCATTTATCACTAAAACTCATTCTATCCCAAAAGATGCTCTTTTCTCATGTGAACATATGATTTGACTATTCTGATATGGTTTACATATTTTTGTGTCAATCAGCCCAAGCCAAGAATTGATTATACTCTGAAGGCTATTGGTGGAAGTTTAACGGCCATTCCTGGGCTTTCTGATATGATTGATGTAAGTTTTCATAATTTCCTCTCTAGTCAAATTATATGAATGTAATTTGAATTGAACGTGCTTTTTTCTGCAAGGATACCGTTACTTCAATCATCACAGATATGCTTCAATGGCCTCACAGGATTGTTGTTCCTATTGGTGGCATACCTGTAGATACCAGGTACTTTAACTTTCTTCCAGCCTGCTTTTCCATATTCTAAGTACTGTCATCTTGTTTCTTCATTTTCCTCTCTCAGCCTCCTGCTTGGGTTTTCTTAGTTTTATTCCTATTGTAAGCAACAATTAAATTATAATTCCAGCAATATAAGTCAAGATCCCTGCAACTTAAATTCTAGCTCGTAACTATCAAACAACAGGAAGAAGAAAAGTTGAGCTTGTACGACTGGGTTAAGAACTCTTTGGAAGAATTAATCAACCAAATTGAATAGATCCCTAACCCGTTTCCATCTGTCCTGAGGGAACAATTTAGTCCAATGACTAGCTAAGTCTCCAGTGGCCGTAGTGAATATTCATTTCTTGCAGAATGGATATATCATTGCCCAAGGTTCAATTTTAGTCTTCAAGAAGGCTTGGTTTTAGTGAAGTTACAATATTAGCTCTGGTACTGCAACTGCACCACTGTAATCTTGAAATTCAGTCAACTACTAATCTGATTGACACCACATTATAAGCATGGCATTGCAGATAACACTGCCATTCATTGGTCAGGGGTTTTATTAAATGATCACCTTTTTAAAAGTTTAAGCTAAAAAATAGGTGTGACACTCGGTTCTCTATCTTTATCATGGGCATGGCAGATAACGCCATATCATAAGCATGGGCGTGGCAGATAACACCACAATTCCTTGGTCCAGATATTATTTAATGACCACCTTAGTAATAGTTTAAACGGAAAAGGAGGCTCTATTTAATTCTCGATCTTTAGGATGTACCTCATAGGCTGGCTACATTCATGTTTCTGCAAAGGTCTAACGTATGCACCGTGGATCTTTGCCTGCTTTGTACCATATTATATAATGACATCGTCTAAAATCAAAATATGTTATTAAGGAGTGATTTTATTATTTGTTTCCAAAATAGTGCATTGGGTTTTGTGACATCTATGCCATCTCTCTTTACTTGTCTAGGGAACATTTTGGTATATAGATTTACTAATTCCAACTGGCATATTCTTAATTTTTCTTTCCTGGATTTTTACAGTGAGTTGGAGCTTAAGCCACAGGGAAATCTTACAGTCACTGTATTAAGGGCAAACAACTTGAAAAACAAGGAATTGATTGGAAAATCTGATCCCTACGTTGTTGTGTACATTCGTCCACTGTTCAAGGTCAAAACGAAGGTCATTGATAACAACCTGAATCCTGTTTGGAATGAAACGTTTGAGTTAATCGCAGAAGACAAGGAGACACAGTCTCTTATTGTTGAGGTTTGATCTCTATTCCAGGGCCCTTTCCAGATTTCATGCGTGATTCCTTAAATTAGCAAATTATGCTTTTATTGATCTTTCCACTCACCAAATATTCATGGATGCTCCGAGGAAAATGGTATTGTGAAATGGTATTTTAGAAAAATCATGAATTACTATTAAATCTATCTATATTAATTTATGGGTTAGTAGAGATAAACTACATTGAGGCCTTGTTGAAGGAAAATCAAATAAATAAACAAGGTTTGACATTTTTGAGTTAATTGGTTCGTGTGGATTATTCCTACTCCAGAATTTATACAGAATGTAACAACAATCATGTACTGTTTACACTATGTGATGTAAAATATGTAAATAATCAGGTATGTTTAACAATAAAATTTTCACAATTGTCCTGTTTTTTATATTGAACCTTACCAAGATATTATGAAGCCTGACAAGCTTACTCTTTTAACTCCTTTGATGACTTGGTATTCATTTTAGATGACTACTTGTTTCTTTTGCCATGAAAGTGAAAATCAATTTCTTAAAAGTATGGTTTATTGTTGGGAAATTGGAAGACTCGTTACCTCTGCTGCTGTTCCCGTCAATTCACAACGAGGAGTCATTAGGGTTTTGATAATATTGTTGGCATATGATTGCTACTTCAGTGACACTGAATAAAGAAACGTCTAGTGTTTCTATATGTGACTGCAACTGCAACTGCAATTGCTTTCATTCTATTTTTCTTTCCATTTCTGTGTGTGATGGATTGATCGCTTGCTTGTGGATAAAGGTCTTTGATGAAGACGTTGGACAAGATGAGCGATTGGGCATTGCAAAGTTGCCTCTGATTGAGCTGGAAGCTGAGAAATCAAAAGAAATTGAATTAAGGCTGCTGCCATCACTTGATATGCTTAAAATCAAAGACAAGAAGGATAGAGGAACTCTTACAATTCAGGTACAACCTCATATTGTGATCAACACTGCATTTACCCACAGAACGGGGAAACTTTATAATGCACCAAACACAGGTAGAGAGACGAACCTCAACTTAAATATATCCAGCTCTCTCACACTGTGTTCTATTTTCCTCTCTTGATGATCCAAATATTCAACAACACATTGATTCATTAAAAATTGGACGTTATTTTACTTTTCTGTTGTCAAGTTGTGGGTGTTGTTTGCAGGTATTTTATCATGAATTTAACAAGGAAGAGCAATTGGCTGCCCTTGAAGAAGAGAAGAGGATCCTAGAAGAAAGAAAGAAACTGAAAGAAGCTGGAGTTATTGGGAGCACTATGGATGCCCTCGGTTCTGGTGTTGGTGTGGTGGGTACAGGTATCGGTGCTGGAATGGGACTTGTGGGAAGTGGCATAGGCGCTGGTGCGGGAATTGTTGGTAGTGGTCTTGGAGCCTTCAGCAGTGGTCTAAGCAAAGCTGGAAAGTTCATGGGCAGGACAATTACAGGGCAATCTGCTTCTAAGAGGAGCGGCTCCTCCACGCCAGTGAACTCTGTCCAAGAAAATGGTGGTGCAAAGCCTCTGTAGAATTGTGTTGATTGTTTATGTGAGAAATAGTTTATAAATTCAATCTTCATTCATTTATTTTCATGGTGGACTGGTATGGAAAAATTGGCAACATGAGACAAGTGGTAGCTGTTCAGAACTTAGGTTCAAGATGTGTCATTCTGGGTATGTCTTCTACTTTGTCGTCTTAAAGCGGCACCTTACTTAGCAGGATGAAGACATACTCCTTCCCGTTGTTTGCAGTGTTTTAGTTACTTTTGTCCATTTTGTGAATGTAAGAACTTAATCGAATTGGTTTGAAATGGCTCCAAGATCAGTTTATGATATAAATATGTACTCATCAAATGCCCATTTCATTTATTGGTTTTTTTTCCCCCTTTTACTCTTTTCCCTTGAAATCCTCAATTCCATTTCTTCCCAAACAACCCCTCAAATCCTACAAGTATCCTCACTATATCCTCTCCTCCTCCCATTTCTCCTCTCACTGGCCATTGTCATCGGAATTAGTCATTCTGGAAGTGCAAATTGGTTTTGTTCATTTACCAAATTGGTTTTTGGTTTTCGTGGAGGGGGCGGGGGGTGAGTGGAGATGATGATTGGAGTTTTTTATTTTTTTGTTTATTGTTTTTAAATATAATTCTTTTAGTTAAATTTTTTATATGAAAATGTAAAGTTACACATTTGTCCCTTTAAAAATAGTCAACAATTAGTTAGACTTTTGATTTTTGATCAATAACAGTCAAACTAACGGTTTCTGTCAATTTGGACTCCGAGTGCGAATTTTTTGAAGGTTTGGTACCTCCGATGGCAAAAATTAAAAGTTTGGGCAAAGTCTGTTAATAAATGAAATGTTTGGTACCTCAGCTGCAATTTTTCCTATGATATATGGTTGTTACATCAAAATAATATAAGATAATATATTCAGATATTGGGAGGTAAGGATGAATAAGAGTGGTCCTTTCACTTTTCTCGACTAACCAAGCAAACAATAACGCCCGTGAACATCCTCTGTCCAAAAGTGAAACAAGGTGACAACTTTGATCCTTGTTAAAACGTGTTTATACATGTTTCCTTAATTTTTTATTTTTTATTTTTAAATTTTCGTACTCATTTTTTCTACATTTTCATCACATATTCTTTTAAAAATTTATTTTTTATATAATCACTTCTTCAAAAAATCAGATTCCGCCAAACATTTAAACTAAAAAGAGTATTATGCTGAAATTGTGAAATATGTTTCTTATAAACTCATCAATGACCATTAATATGAGTAACGCCTATATTTTATTGACACTACTTTGTCGAATTATGCAAAAGGTATTTGAAATTTGAACTATCACAATCATAACCAACATCAAGCCCGAGTTGAATTTTAGTATTTTATATGTATTTATTCATAAAAGTAAACTATTTTATTTGTTCGAAATGGCCTCACCTTTTGAGACTAATAACTTTTTAATTGTCTTTGGATAAACCTAAATTATTTATTTATAAGAATAATGTTATTTAGCCCTATTAAATTACAATTTCAATTGAAGCGGCGTTAATGTGATATTAAATGATAATTAAAATTAAATAAATCATTTAATTTCACATTTTCATTCAACCTATCATTTAAACTGGATTGTAACCCCCAACAAGGTTATATAGCATTATTCTATTTATAATGGATTCGCTCACTCTTATCTGTGCATAGGGAAAAAAAAAAAAAAGAAATATTCAAAATTAAAGAATGAAAGCAATCCCCGAGGCGAGGACCCGACAAGAATGCATGGGCTATGACGTTTGACATATGAAAGTTATTTAAAGCTTTTACTTTTGACCTCAGACTTTGAGGAACCGTACAAAGTAAAATGTCGAACTTTGACATACGAAAGAAATTTTGACCTCAAACTTTGCGAAACCATACAAAGTAAAATGTTGAATTCACCATATTACACAGCTCCATAAAAAGGTAAATACCAAGCAAACTTAAGTGCTTATTTTTAGTGTAGGTTAAGCCCTATGGCCATTATTTGTAAAAAATAATGTTTTAAATAGTGATTTTCAAGATAATAAGAATTATGAAAAAATTTTGAATTTACGTACAAAATATTTTATTGTATATATGTATTGTTGAAAATGAGTACTTCCTCTGCTCCAATTATATAATATGAGTTTTATTTTTCTCTTGTCTCAAATATATAAGCATATTTCTTAATTTAGAATATTTTGTTTTGTTCTTTTACCAATATAACTTATTCAATTTTCTCTACTTAATATGTCGACTTCCTGAAATCATCCAAATACACATTTCAACTTCTATGAAATATGGAACAACTCTCATTTCTTCTTCTTCAAATTAAATCATTCAAATTCTTTACTAATTTCAACAATAATTTACTATTATATACTGGAAATTAAATAGGGGTAAAATGAGAAAGATCTTGACAAAAATTAATTTTTCAATGACATTAAGAAAGATTTCTTCTATGTGAAAAATAAAACAAACATATATAATTGGGCTGAAGGGAGTATATATATATATTTTTTTAAATAATGTTTATCAAACAAGGGTTAAACAGTTGCTAAAAGTTAAAATCAAAATCAAAAATTAATTTTAACAATATACTTTATGAACCTCAAAAATTTTTCAATTTTTAATCACAAAACGCTGTCGCATAATCCGTTAATTTCACTTTAGTTATCCTAAGTCTTTCTATTTTTAGACAAGTGTTTGGCCTACGTCGAATAAATAATTTAATCAAGACTATACCAAAAGAATATAGTGTCAATTTGCATAATGTAGAGAATAATTATAAACGAGCAAGTCGTCTATTTCCTTGCTGCTTATTTTAAACTTTTCCTTTAAAAATCGTTAAGAATTTAAAAATTAATTGATGTGCAGCAGCAGCACGGTCAAACGGCTGTGCACTTCACGCGAATATAGAGGCGCGTTGCATCGATGAGGGAAAGACAGCACGTGATTGCTCAACTTTGGCACGAGCATCCAAAAGAATACGAGTGACAAGTGACAACTACACCACATTGTATTTTTTGCTTACGTGCCCCGACACTTTGTTTTTTTCTTTTTGTACCTTTTCATTTTACACTATAATCCTTTAGAAGAAAAAAAATGAAACTTTTTTACTTTTCATTACCAGAAACTTTTAGATTCTAATTTGTCAAACTAAAACTTTAAGGTCAACTTCACACCACTTTTAAAAAAGGTTGAACTACAATCTTGAGGGACCTCTACCGTCCAACCTCTGGAGTATCGTGAGGGAAGTAAATCGCTGAATATGTCTCAACAGATCAGGGAACAAAAACTTGCCTGTACACTGGTACTTACAAAAAGTTCAATTCCATATCTCAGAAATTGAACCCTCACACTGTGACTGTCAGCAAGGTTGAGACTACCTTACTCCCATCCTTTGCACCACTGAATTATGCTCCGAGAGGCAACTTCACACCACTTTTAAATTTTATTGAGTGTAGCTTAAAAAAAAGTTCTACGTAGAAATGAGTAACTAAATCCAAATGTTGGTTTATGAAGCTTAAAAACATTTTATATCAAATTCACAATTTTTCAGTTACATGTTTTATTAATTTTTTAAAACTTTTATTAAAATTTTTATCAAAGAATCCCTCAATTTCTTTTGGATTNTATCACGGTGCTGTAACTGTAGCATTTGACTAAATAACTGACAAAATAACAGGTGAGAGGGAGAAAGAGAATGGGAGAGAGGATAACAAACAGAAGGAGGTGATTCAGTGATGCACTTCTCAACACTGTGTTCTTTCTTCTTCGTCTTCACTAGTCTTTTTCGATTTCCTAAAGACAATATTTTTCAGTACTATACCCAACAATGCCACCACTTCCGCCACCATTTTCAGAACCGCCGCCCTCCCACCACCACCAACAAAGCAAAATCCCTCTCCTTCCACCCATTTTAGCTGCCACAATAGCCTTGGCGTTTTTCTTATTCTCTGCCATTATTTATCGAAAAATTTCCCGCAGGAGGACGGCACCAGCGGATCTGAAGCCTCAACTGCCACCACACCGCTTTTCCTATTCTGTCCTCCGTAGCGCCACCAATTCATTCAACCCTTCCAACCGCCTCGGACAGGGGGGATTCGGGTCAGTTTTTAAAGGGATTCTACCATCTGGCCTGGAGATCGCGGTGAAGCTCATGAGTGAGGCTTCCTCCGGCACTTTCCAAGGTGAGAGAGAGTTCCAGAATGAACTCTCCCTTGCATCCAGTATAGACACTACGTGCTGCCCTCACGTCGTATCTGTACTTGGGTTCTCCTCCTCGGACGGGTATAATGATAACAAATGTTGCTATTATGGTCGCCGGAGGAAGAGAAGAGGAAGAAGACTGCTACTTGTTTATGAGTACATGCAAAATGGTAGCTTGCAGGATGCCTTGTTAGATCGAAGGTGCCCAGAGTTAATGCATTGGAAAATGAGGTTCGCAATTATAATGTCAATAGCAAAGGGTCTTGATTATTTGCATAACACTTGTGATCTGCATATTGTTCACGGTGATGTTAAGCCTTCAAACATATTGTTGGATTCTAATTTTAATGCAAAGATTGCTGATTTCGGATTAGCCCAGGTTTTGACTGGAGAGGAAGAGATTGTTGAGGAGGATGAGAAAATTGAGAAGAAGGGGGAGGATTATGGGTCGATAATGGAAGAGAATGAGAGCGTTATGACAGAGGATGCGGTGATTGTGAATGTGGATCAATCGCCAGAGAGTTATAGTTTGAGGATATTGGATGGGGAGGGGGGAGCCGTGGACGCATCGCCATCCGAGTGCCTGGATAAGACTAGTGTTTCAGAGGGGCTTTGTGATAGAATGAGTGTTGAAAGTGGGAACAGAAAGGGGGGTGGTGGAAGGAGGAAGAGTGAGTCAGGGCGGGATTGGTGGTGGAAGCAGGATATTGTCGGTGGACTGTCGGAGTCGGGAAGGATCAAGGACTATGTAATGGAGTGGATTGGGAGTGAGATAAAGAAAGAGAGACCTAAGAAGGATTGGATCACAACTACTAGCTCGGTGGAAGATGGTCCCAAAATGGAGCAAAAGAAGCACAAGAAGAAATTGGAGTGGTGGACATCCCTGGATGAGGAGAAGAAGACTAGGAAACCAAGAGAATGGTGGAAGGAGGAGTTCTGTGAGGAATTAACAAAGAAAAAGAAGAAAAGGGGGCTTAAATCGGATAATGAAGGAGAATTGTGGTGGCAACAGGACGAGGATATGGTGCCAGAGAAGAAGAGAAGGAAGAGCAAGGGTAGTAGAAGCAGCATTGATCGGTGGCTGGATGGTTTTAGTGGGGAGTTTCGAATTGGTAGAAGAAATAGTCAAGATTGGGCTAGTGGAGATATCCCCAAGAGTGGAGGCATTAGTAGCACTCCAAGTATGAGAGGAACTGTTTGTTACATTGCTCCTGAGTATGGTGGTGGGGGTCGGGTCTCTGCAAAGTGTGATGTGTACAGCTTTGGTGTTCTACTATTAGTTTTGGTTTCAGGGCGAAGGCCTCTACAAGTAACAGCCTCGCCAATGTCAGAATTTGAAAGGGCTAATCTAATTTATTGGGCTCGGCAAATGGCTATCAATGGGAGGCTATTGGATCTTGTTGACGCAAACATCCAGTCGTTGAATCGAGAACAGGCATTACTCTGCATCACTATTGCCCTCCTCTGTTTGCAAAGATCACCAAACAAACGCCCTGACATGAAAGAAATTGTGGAAATGCTTTCTGGTGAGTCCGAGCCACCCCACTTGCCATTTGAGTTCTCCCCATCACCGCCGTCCAATTTTCCTTTCAAGTCACGGAAAAAGCCTCAATGAGTTAATCAGTTTCTAATTTTCGTTTTATGTATCTGTTTTATTAGCATAGAACATGTTGTTACTAACTTTATTTTCATAATAATTTGTAGTAAGCAACTGTGGAGAAAGGGAAAAAAATGGAAAATGTGGATTTCTCACCTGCTTTCTCATTTACATACAAATTGTGTCTCATATTCCATTTTGTTTTGACTTCTTTTGACAATGATGATAAAGGGACGAGTATCCCTTGGATTATACTCCAATAAGGAGTTGATTCTTATGAATCCCATGCATAAAGTACTTTTTAAGTGGTGAGGCTCTCTGAGAACTAAAAATTTAGTGCCATTCCCTTTAATGATATTCCATTTTGCCTTTTTTGGACTTGGAACTATAATCCTTTTGGGCCGGAAAACATTTTACTTTCTAGTTGTCTGCTGCCTTGTAAAACAGACGAGCTTTTTTTTCCCGAAAAGACATCGATTACAGCCCAGAGGAACCTTAATAGGATCCAGACCCATATGAAAATGATTACATCCTACTTATACCTCTTTTTAAGTTTTGATACACGGCCTCACATATATATCCCGGAGTTATGTGTAAAAACGTAACATAAAGGAAATAGGAAACGAATTAACTCTACATGAGAGTGTCATATATCAAATTATTATTCATAAATATATGAAGTCTGCAATATATACATCAAGTCATATGGATTGCGGGCTGCATGCACATGCTACTTCCAAGAGCCCCATTTTGGTGCAACTGCATATAATGATAAAGAATGACCTGCATAT
>NC_036251.1:28255611-28263057 GCF_002742605.1 Olea europaea var. sylvestris
AAATTGAAGATGTTGATACCATTTTTATATGAGCTACGAGCACTTGTTGAATTTTGAAAAAGAGATCTGAACTGTCCAAACAATAATTCTTAAACATCATCTTTTTCTTCAACTCAACAAATCTGTTAGAAGGTTGTGTCAAAATTTAAAGGGAATCCCTATTGTTCATATTAGAGTCCATCCTCTGTACTCTGATGTTAAATACATGTTATGAGGTCATATGAGATTAATCGGGGAATACGAGCAACTGAATAGATTGGATACTTCAATGTAATCAAGGACCGTCTGCTACCATTTTGGGTGTTAATATCTTAAGAAGGTCAATGGCTTTTGTAATTTTCAAATTTCAAATAGGCATGCTTGCACTTTGTATGCGGTTTTCCTGTTTGCATGTAATGTTTTTGTTACGGTTAGGTTAAATTGAAACTAGAAGCTAATGCTATATATCGTGTGAGGAAGAGGCCAACAATCAAATTGTGCTCTAAAGATAAGAAATGTGCAATTTTGTGTATGAAGAAACAAATTTGTGAGATGTTACAACGTATATACACTTCCATCTCTGCAATCTGATGGTGTTGTGTTTAGTTGTACATCTACTAATCTTCATCAATAGCAAGTGCAATATATATTTTACATTTCCCTATATATACCCATCACCTATCAGACTAAGTTGAAGAAATGATTTCATTTTAAGATGTAAATTGTTTTTGGAAATTCAGTTTCTTAGCCATACCCTCGTCCCCTCCCCTCCCCCCTACAGTTATAATCTATTTTTTTTCATATCAAAGTCAATTCATTAACAATTTATGTTCTAGCATTAAGTTTTTGCCACTAGAAAGACAGTTAACTGTGCTGAGTCACGGGATTCTGTAAAAGTTGAAATTTCTTATTTTAGCTATTGCATTCTTTGTTCTGGACATCCTGCACATCCTAACATCAATGGAGTCTATGGAAATCGCCAGCTTGCAATGAACAAGGTAATAGAATTTTCTTACCAGACAACTGGATTTTGCTACTAATGAATTAATTGCCTTATTTTACAATGAATCCTATTTTGACCGAGAACTTTAATATCAGATTAACATTGCTTAATGCATCAAAATTACCTTTCTTGTCAATAAGTGAACATCAAGTGAGGTTGACACATGACTTATTCCATGAGGTTCTGTATACATTCATTTTAGATTTTCCAAGATGTTTGTTTATTTTGTCTTCTGATATTTGAATGTCCGAATAGATCTATGTAGGAGGAAAGTCATTCTATGCGAAATAAATGCTATGTTTCTTCATCAGCTTATGCTATCCAACGTTATAACTTCATTTATCGTCTCGTTGAAGGAGAATTTGATTGCTATATTTATGTGCTTGATCATTATTTGGAAATTCTATATAAGAATTTGACATTGTATAACGTGTAGACCATAACCCTCGATTATTGACGAATAAAATGAAGTTGAAATTTTGTTTGTTATGTTGGGGAATACACCGATTATGTGCATATTATATTCACAAAAAATATACCGTTTATGTTCACGAAATCGAAACAAGGTTTCGACTTACCGAAATGGAGTTTGAGAAACTAACCAATGATTATCGAATTTAACCATTTCCATTCTTGAATTAAAACATGTGATTCTTCATATCGAATCTTGCATAAACCATATAAATAAAATTAATCATTTTCTAAAATTAAGTATGAAGAAATGTAATTAGAAATAAGAAAAAAATTAGATGCAAGTGATGCTATTGGTCGAGACGAGTATAACTCTTTCCTTAAGATGAGTTTGTCCTGCATCGGTGTTAACGATTTTTCAACAATCATCTCCCAGGATACAATGACCACGTCAAGCCATAGGAGCACTCCAAATGACTTCGACCAACGAACTCGAACGGAATTCCCTCTCTACCAAGGAAATGCATGAAAATGCTATGGAATTAGAAATGAGAGAATTGCAAGAGGAGAATGAATGTTCAATGTAATTGGTATACCGAAAATCATGTCCATAGGGTTCTATTTATAGATGTAGAAAGGGTGCAAATGAAGTAGTGTGGACCAAAACATGCATCATTTCAAAAAGTTGCAACACTTGGCCAAAACCTGCATCCTTTCGAAAAGTTGCAACACTTCATTTCTTCCAACTTTGGTCCGCAATTTCTCATTCATCCGAAATTGGTTTCGAGAATAATTTGGTCTATTTACTTTTGTAATTTGACCATCGGATCAAGTTCGAATATTTGGTTGAAGTTGACACGTAGTCACACCTTTTTATTTTTTACTTTTACACACCTTTTCATTTTTCAATTTTTGGTTAATTATTTGAACCAATTCCTACAATCCCCCACATGAATGGAAATTGCGTACGCATACGCAAATACGATGATATGATGCAATGTAGAGAGGGTGCAAAAAAATACTGCATCAGAGAATGTAGCTTCTGGCCTTGAACCTCTCTTAGTGAAATACCATCGGACTTACTCGACTAATTGTTGAACGTGATGTCTTGAACCATTCAACTTTTAGTGTAAGCCAAGATAACGATACTCACACAATGTCTTCCCTAAACCGTTTATGGTTCTCATGACTTGGTTCATTTTGGCCATGAACCCTTCTTGGTTTTGTGAGTGTTTAGAGAATTTAAGCTTTGAATAATTCTTATTGAAGCGACCTTACTTCACACTCACATAGTTGACCTCCTATTAAGAGTATTCTGCCCTACTCCACTGGACTTAATCAAGATATAAGAATCATTAAAAGATTATTTTAACCTCTTGCAACTTTGCTGAAAGTACTTTAATATTATAGGAATGAGTTAGGAAATTATTTTCCTTAGTGCTTCATGGAGTCCTTATAACTTAGTTGTCCCTTTGAACCAAGATCTTGAAATTTCCAATCAACAAGGTAGGGTTACCATTATAAGGACTCTAACATAGTAGGCTTTACCTCATTCCCTTCGATATGTAGTATTCTTGATCTCTCTTAGTAAATCTCTTTTAAAGGTACTACGAGTTTACACTATTGGGATCAACTGCTTAACAATATTATGTCTAGACATATGTGTCTAGATTTACCGTTATATGTGACTTAGTATCTTATCAAATATAGCTAGCCAACAATCGATTCATTTGATAGATACAATTGTCGCCACCAAAGAAACCCTCTCATGAAACTATATGTCTCATTAGCTTTATCAATTTCCAAACATGGTTGGAGGATTTCTATCAAACACTACACTAGTCAATCACTTTTACTAGTGGATTTCAGAATCATGGGTATTCAATATCATCATTGAAACATTACATTTGAACTTTATGAAAATTCTTCATATATTCCAATTGTTCTTGCATGTCTAGACAAACACCATAATCGACTTTACAACCCATTTCATCCACTTTAGATTTAGTATATATTATCCTTATAATTAGTGTAAGGGTTTTCTATCTTTCCACTTTCATAGATATTGTTATGTGATTATAAGATAGAAGCAAACGTAATCGTTAAACTGAGTTACCCCCACAATTCCTCAATTAGGAATACATATGCAATCTAGTAACGTTGCATCCACAAGTTTTGAACTTTCCATTTCAAGATCACAAGCATTAAGTTTAACCCCCTACATTCTTAGGTTATACTTGAACTTAGAGTTCATCAACTCTTAGTTCAATTCATAATATCCGTATCGAGTGCTTTGTGAAAGTCTATGCACTTTCAAAGTAGTGGTCGTCAACTTGCATATAATGTACTTGAATCTAATTAATTTTGATCATCCAAATAAATCAAAGTTATCACATGGACCAGCAATGCTTTCAAAACATATACCAACTTAATTGGTTTCATGAATGAAGTCAAATTGAACAATAAATAGGGCTAAGCATTGCAACTTCTTCAAACATATGCAACTTATCACATTTGTGACATTTCAAATGATAGTTTCATTTCATGTCAAATAATAAGGTACATATTCACCTTATTCACCATATTCAAACTTAAACGAACGAATCAACTATAGGTTGAAAAGTTGTGTTCTCAAGAGACACAACCTTACAAAAGGACACACCTCTTGAAATAATCTCTATGAAGAGACATACTCATTGGAAAATAATTATATCAAAAGTCATGATTTTTCATATGAAAAGACGCACCTTTTCATCTAAATTGATCCTAGAATATTTTATAATATTCTACATAATTTTCCACCAATTCCAAGTAATCAAATTAGGACAAATTACATTTTGTCATATTCTTATGCAAATATAATTTTGCACAAATCATTCCATTTAATTTTATTGAAGTCAGAAATTTAATTAAATCATCACATTCAAACTTTTCCAGATTTAAAGGAAGTTCAGCACCATTGCCAACTTTAGGCACAATTTGTGCTCTGTAAAATATTTTCATGTCTTAATGTTTTCGCAACAATTTTCACTAGAACAAATCACAATTTGTCATACTTTATGCAAATATAACTGGCATAAAAGTCATCTCACTTAATTCCATAGGATTAAATGAGGCTATCAACATTAATCAATATTAGTATAATTTCAACAAAATATGAAAATTTAACCAACTAATTTACCATGTCATATTTCATATTCCAATAAAAGAATAGTCATGAAAATTCATATACTTTCACAATTAGTTGGCATCTGTTCCAATAACATTGGAGTTATACCAATGACCAACATATTTATATCTTATTTAAATAAATATACATGTCATATTATTTGATAGGATAATCAAGTTGATAATAGATTACGAAATTGGATTTGAAAATGCATCTAGAAAATGAAGAGTCGTCATTCAATAAATTGCCTTAAAAATCACATGCACTTTTTCAAAATAAACAAACTTCATGGTCCTTGACTAATTTATGGAAAGACACGTATTGACAGCCATATATATTGATTAACAATTGTTACCATGTGCAATATATAATACTTCACTTTCATTATATACTAAACAAATGGATGGCATGGACACTTAAGACACAAATCATATAATAACATAATAGTTTCTTATGTATGCATCAATAGTTTTTTTTTTTTTTTTTTAAAGAGTTGCACAGAACCCCACTGAGCATAAAACATAAATCGATGTCGAGTTTATGCAATCAAATTTTATCATCCATTCCATTTAATACTTTGTTCATGTAAATAGAATAATGAAAAATATAAATGAGCAAAAACAAATTTTATCTTAAGATTGTTGGGGAACACACCGATTATGTGCATATTATATTCACAAAAAATATACCGTTTATGTTCACGAAATCGAAACAAGGTTTCGACTTACCGAAATGAAGTTTGAGAAACTAACCAATGATTATCGAATCTGACCATTTCCATTCTTGAATTAAAACATGTGATTCTTCATATCGAACCTTGCATAAATCATATAAATAAAATTAATCATTTTCTAAAATCAAGTATGAAGAAATGTAATCATAAATAAGAAAAAATTAGATGCAAGTGATGCTATTGGCCGAGGCTAGTATAACTATTTCCTTAAGATAATTTGTCCCGTATCGGTGCTAACGATTTTCCAACAATCATCTCCCAGAATACAACGACCACGTCAAGCCATAGGAGCACTCCAAATGACTTCGACCAGCGAACCTGAACGGAATTCCCTCTCTACCAAGGAAATACACGAAAATGCTATGGAATTAGAAATGAGAGAATTGTAAGAAGAGAATGAATACTTAATGCAATTGATGTATCCAAAATCATGTTCATAGGATTCTATTTATAGATGTAGAAAGGGTGCAAATAAAGTAGTGTGGGCCAAAACATGCATACTTTCAAAAAGTTGCAACGCTTGGCCAAAACATGCATTCTTTTGAAAAGTTGCAACACTTCATTTTTTTCAATTTTGGTCCGTAATTTCTCATTCATTTGGAATTGGTTTCGAGATTCCAAATATACCACGACGATCTACTTGAAGAGTAGAATAAGTTAATCTATTTACTTTTGTAATTTGACCATCAGATCAAGTCCGAATATTTGGTCAAAATTGACACTTAGTTACACCTTTTCATGTTTCACTTTTACACACCTTTTCATTTTTCAATTTTTGGTTAATTATTTGAACCAATTCCTACGTGTTATACCAAACATGACCCCTAGGAGTTGATTTGCAACATCCGGTTTCAATTTTGTGGAAGCTAAAATCTCGGCAACTGTGTTGTATATGTGGAGTTTGAAGCTAATGGGTAAGGCCCTGGGCATGAAAACGGGTTAATTTCTAGTACTTCCGGAGTATAGAATTTTGCACTCTTGACTACTTTTTAATTGACATGTGTATATAAGTTCTAATTAAATAATGACTTTCACGTATCTAACTACTATATAAGAGGGAGTTATACTTTACTGTTCACAAGCCGTTTAAGCCATTTAACTAAGCCAAGCCGTGTTATCTTATAAGTCTGACCATTACATTGCTTCAGTACAATTCACGCAACCATGTCTCATTAATGCTGGTTGGACTAACTGACCATTTCTTCTCTCTGACATTTTCTCTCTCTTCCATTGCTTCTTCACTCCATTTCACACGCAACCACCATGTCTGCTTACTCAGCTGATTTTTTTTATATTCTTGTCATTTTTTTTTTCATCTTCTTGTCATTTTTTTTTTCTCTTTTTGTATGTCTTTCTCTCTCTGCTCTAATTGGTAGCAGTTAGATCTGTACGAGGAATTCCCATGGAGATGTCCTGAAGATGGAATTAGATACAAGCAAATTGTAGAAAGGAAGAGGCTATAGATGTTTCTAATTGGACTCGACAAAAATCTTGACGCTATTTGAGAGAGAATTCAAGGAACAAAACCACGCCCTTTTCTGATGTCCGACTTTTAAAGAAAGTCCTTTCTTTTTCAAGTCCGACTACAAGAAAATAAATGCAATAGTAGTGTTTAAAATTTGCAATTCATGGTTTCTTTTTGATGTCTTTCACTGCTAGGCCGTATATTATAGTAGCCTGTTTTAAATGGAAGGAAGAATTGTGTAAAAAAAAGAAGAAGTTCTCTCTGCTCTAATTTCTTGACATCTTGTGCAGATCTTTTGGCTATGAATCCTAGGTATGGTGGATAGGTTTACCGTTTGTTTCCATATCTGCAAGATGTTTTTGGGCTTTACGATTTTTTTCTCGTCCTTCTCTTCATGATTTCTTTCTACAGATCGTAGAATTGGAACTCTAACTTCCAAAATTTGTATGCATTCAAGCAGGTAAGGGTATATACTCTCCGATAGAGTTTGGGAAACAGCTATGCCTCGAACATGGCATTTGCAAAGAAGGCATTCTTGAAGATTTCGCTACTCAGGTCCAAACCTCTCACACTCTCCGTATTTTTGTATGATTTTTCCATTAATAGCGAGTTGTTTTATGCTTGTGATTGGCGAAGAAATTGGAATTGAGAATGGAAAAGATATTATAAAGGGATGTTTTGAATTT
>NC_036251.1:28263131-28276594 GCF_002742605.1 Olea europaea var. sylvestris
TTTTGTTTTGTGTGTGTTTTAAATAAGGAATTTGGTAGTTTGTCATATTGCGTTTTAGTTATTAAGAGTATTAGTCAGCAAGTGCAAGTTGGAATTGGAAGGGAAAGAAAGCAATATAATAAAGTGTTAAGTTTCAGTTATTTTGGAAAGGGAACTGCCAGAGAACCGAGAGAATTGTTTCAAATAAGTTCTTGATTGTACAAATGAGCCTGTACTGAGTGATTGATCCACAGCTGCTATATTAGCACCATTGGATTTTGTGAGTTTTATTCTTATAATTCCTTTTTATTAATGTTGATTAGATTACAAAATAGTTTAGTTATTTCAGGTCTTTCGCACTGTTTTTATTGTGGTTTAATGCGATTATCCATAATTAATGCAGAAAATTAGGACTCTGGAGCTAGATGGGAAGATAATTAAGCTTCAAATTGTGAGTTCATATGACTTAATGACTACTCCATAGTTATGAACATGAGTTAATTTGATCTAATGAATACTCTATCGTTGTGAAATTATAAAAACATGTATATGAATATTATTTTAGCTGTATGTGCTATTCCTTTATGGTTTTGCTACCTGTAATATGTGCTTCATGCAAATAAGTATCGGAAAAAGAAATCAACAGCTCTTAGTTACTCTTTTTCTCAAATGATACTACTTGTGTCAAATTGAAATGCTAAAAGAAATATGTTATGGCACCTGGATAGTCTTGCATAGGTTCAAGTGTAGAAATTAATTTCAAATTATATCTTTACTAATTTCTATGATATGTCACGTTCTTCTGCTGATATTTGTTGATTACAGGAGACTTGAGGGGTAGGTTGGTCTCTGTTTGATATGGGATGTTAGGATCTAAATTGACAATCGAGGGATAAAGTTTCTGACGACAATTTCAAGAGCTGTGTCTACATACTTTCTGACTGTAGGGAAAATAGCTATATTTGGTGCACACGTCTTATCCGCTAACGAGTTGAGATCAGACTACGACCTCTTTTCCTTAGAAAAGAAAAGGAAATAGTTTATATAATCTAATTTAATCGTCATTCAAAATAGGTCTCATTTTTCATTCAAATACTACACAACCAAATTATAACACTATTACTTACGCTACATCACCTACTATACGTGCAAAGCACGTGCCTTCACTAGTTTAATACATATGTCAATAAATATTCACAATAACAGCCACCTTTTGTGAATCGTATCACCAAAGAATATTGTTATTCATAGTAAAGAATATCGACAGTCGTCCTACATGACATATACGTGACAATTTGTTATTTGATGTACAAGGATCAAATAATAAAATGTTATGTGTATATCACATAGGCTTTTCACTATGAATAGCATTACTCCACACTAGGTATCGGGGACATTAAATTTGTAGTAATATTTTTTATTATCATTTCGTCTGCTGGCGTTATTTCTAGACCACGGAAATATTATAGTTGGCATGGTATTAAAGCTACACCGCATGGCACGCCTACCTCAACTACTTAATTAATTACAAGGGCTTTTTCTTTATTTACAAGCTTTCTTCTCTCTTTAGCAATAACAAAAATGTCTGATCATCAAAAGACAGCTTCCATGGAAGAAGATGCTTACAAGAAGCTGAAAATCGTGCCAAACCCTGATGGCTCAATTACGAGACTCGACTCTTTTCCAACTCTACCGGCAAATCCTGAAATTGAGGTTAACTCAACCACCCAAGTCGTCATTTCCAAAGATATACCTCTCAACGCCACTAACGGCACTTTCATACGCCTCTTTCGGCCTAAAAACCCTCCGTCAAGCACCAAGCTTCCACTTATCGTCTACTTCCACGGCGGCGGATTTGTTTTGTACAGTGCAACGACTAGTTTTTCCCATGAATCATGCAACCGCATGGCGGCTGAGTTCCCCGCAGTGGTCGCTTCAGTCGAGTATCGTCTGGCACCGGAACACCGCCTACCGGCAGCGTATGATGATGCGATGGAGGCTATGATGTGGGCTAAGAATGAAGCTACCATTAGTGATTCTGATCCGTGGATGAAAGAGTTTGCTGACTTTTCTAAAACTTTCTTAATGGGGAGCAGTGCGGGAGGCAACATAGTGTACAATGCAGGCCTACGTGCACAGGACGTTGATCTTGAACCAGTGAAAATCCAAGGGCTGATAATGAATCAGCCATACTACGGTGGGGTGCAGAGGACCCAATCAGAGCTTAAACTCATCAATGATCATATTGTTCCTCTGCATGCAAATGATTTGATGTGGTCATTAGCATTGCCAAAGAATGCTGATAAAGATCATGAATTTTGCAATCCGTTGATTGGTGGGTCCAATGATGAGAAGATCCAACGGTTGCCAATGTGTATGGTGAGGGGGTATGAAGGGGACCCACTGGTTGATAGGCAAAAGGAGTTTGCGAAGATGCTGGAGGCACGTGGAGCGCACGTGATATATAAATTTATTGATGGAGGTCATCATGGTGTGGAGATATTTGATCCAAATTTTGCTAAAGCTTTGTACGATGATATTAAGTATTTTATTAACTCTTGCAACTAAATGTCATGGTGCAATGTCACCTATGTGATTAGTTGAAGATGTTAATGCTTTAATTGTGGTTGTTTGGATTTGTCAATGATATTGTTGATTATAATAAAAACTATCTTATTTTGATGTTCTTGCATTGAATTTTTTTTTTTTTTTTTAAGGAGGTGTTCTAGCTTGCGCCAGACTATATCCTCGTCCCTGAACCTCCGGCCCCTCAGCAGCTCAAGGAGGTAAATCGTGGGATGTGCCCTTGTTGGTTTCTAGGTTCCCACACGACTTTTACTCATTCTCCAAAGAGAGCCTCTTCACTGCTTTACAGCAACTTACCTTCCAAGATAAATCTTGCCTTCCAGGAATCGAACTCCCCACGCTTGGTTCCAGAGCCCCCCAATGTGATTGTTCCACCAACTTGGATCTGCTCCGGGGGGCTTCTTGCATTGATTCTTCATATGGAATCTATCTAATGGTAGGCTCTAAAATTGACTTGCTTTTATAGGGACACCATTACTACGATCTCTCCTCTACCACGAACTTTTCCGCGGCACTGAGTGGTGGAGAATGGGAAGGTGGGTTTGGCATAGGTTTCATCACCAATGCTAAATGAGTAGTTTTATTTATCATTAATGTGATCATCATCAGTTTAGGTAGTTATGAACCATTTATCTATAGTTAAAAGAGGTAAAACACCGGCATAGACACACGGACGTGGAAGGCAGTGTGTGTGAACTCCAAATATGCATCACTAGGTGCATGCATACGAGTGGTCACCCTGTTTATGAAACTCTAAGGCCTTCTTGCCAGCATCATTCGACAAGGATACATATTCGGATGGGATGGTGAATTAAGTAATGTTATATAGCATCACAGGTACGTTTTAATTCTCTCAAATTTATCGTCTCAATTTGTACATATTCTTTTTTTCAATCAACTCCAGTCCAATTCATTAGACCTTTTAGAGGTTCTAACCAGGGATCACACAGATCCCAAAAGCACATAATTTCTCCTAAATATTTACCTAAATCTGTAGGTTTTTGAACAATTCTACATTAGCCCCAAGACGTTGATTGATATCTAACTAAAAAGGTAAATGCTTGGGCTTTAGACAAAATTTTCCACGAGTAGTCTCTGCTTCTTAATTCTATCAGACTATACTTCTAGTCATTGAACTTCGTTCAGCCCAGCTGGAAACTTGGGCCAGATATTTGATTAAAGTGATAAATTAGGTTGGCCCTATTTTAATTTACATTCTGAAAAATCGTTCACTTCATTTATCAATTTATCCGGTAGTTGATTAATTAAATAATTTAAACATAAGAAAAAATGAGATTAATTACACCATTTCAACCCAATTCTTATATTCACGCAATCATTCCAAATCCCCAATATGAAAATTTTTCATGAAATCTATCTCCGAATCACGTGTCATCTACATACCGTATGAATATTAGTTACATCATGGTTAACAATTATACGCATGTCACGTTCAATATATTCAGTCACAATTCAGCAAAATTGAATCACAAAGTTTAGAAATACTTTGATAGCTGCGTACGGTCTATTTGAAGACGTTTTGACAGCAACATATTTGATTTTGTGCGATTCTTATCCCTTCAAATCTCATTTTTTGGAAGCTTTGATCTTTTGAATTGAATTAGCTTAATTCAATTTCCTTCATGGGGGAAAGGAAAGAATTTTTCATTGGTACTATATTTGCAATGGCCAAGGCAAGAAGTAGACGAAGTAGGAGAAAATTCTGTTAAACTCTAAGTTGTAGAAATAAGTTGGAGAAATCGTAACAATCTATGTAGAAGATCAAACAAAACCCGTTAATGAAGATGTTCATGGTAACTTGAAAATAATAACTTCATTGTGTATTTCAAGGCACGTGTTTGTGATTTCCTTAAGAAAATATTTGTCCACACTTCGATGATACACACGAATAAGCAAAGATGCTTTCGTGATACAGTAAAATCCGAATATACTATCTGCGTTGTATAATAATAAAGACAACCCCGAACACTAAGGAGAGAAGAAGCCAATATAGCCCTTGTTTAGTACATAAAAATTAGATTTTTAGTAGAATTTAATAAAAGTGGATGGAATGTTCATACAAAGTTGTAGATCTCATGAAATATGTGAGTAAAATTAATTGTTGAATTTGATTTAAATTTTAATCAACTTTTTTAGTTGAACCAAACATGAGCATAGGCAAGCTCGTGTTTGTATTTCCGAATTACAGAACACGAATATACTTTGAAAGGGATTGAAAGCATGTTTCAAGGATGAAGGAGAATTCTATCGTCCCAATAGACGTAGAAACTTTGCATCGTCCTAAAGCATTGGGCAATTCACGGTCACCAAATGTGGTTTCGAATGGTCAAATCACATCTACGTCATATTGAACGAACATCTCATCACTTGTAAGCTTGTAAACGTGTCCTGCAACATCCAAGCACGACATTAATTTGAAATTTCTCCAACGTTGTTTAGAATTTTGTTATGGGAGGAAGTTTAATTTGAGCTACATTGAAAGGTCTTAAAATGGAAAGAGGAACTTTATTTGTAACTACTTAACTACTTTCTGGTTACCATCATAATTCGTTACTCCTGTTTGTTTGTTTGTTTTTAGTCACCAAATTCTAATAGAAATATCTTATTTTCCAATTTTCACGGAGAATAATGATGTTTGTGCAGAGTGGGAGGCCAAATAAATATATGGATATGAGATCCCCGTTGAGAAAAACGGGGAGATTAATATGGTACAATATGAAGTATAAGATTACAAAAATAAAAACAAGATTTAAAATGAAGAAGAAAAGAGACTAATAGAGTAATCGGTGTTTTATTAATGACAACCAATAAAGAGAAAATAATACAAACTTAACAATAATGCTTTTACTAAATTGAGTAAAGGAACCATATTTTTATAGGGGACATCCCAAATCTCAGAAATAATACAAGATATGGAAACTAGGTAAAAAAAATTGCGTAAAATCGAAATAATAGACGGTGCTATGGCTCGAGCGAGAGTGAGGACCCTGTCGCTCGAGCGACAGCTCAACGACAGGTGAGTGACATGCTCGTTGCTCCAATTTGCTCCTGTCGCTTGAGCGGCAAGCTAACGACTGTCCAGCGCTGTCAACATGACTTTTCACCCAATTGGACCCTACTTTGACATCTTCAAGCCCAATATACAAAACGCGAAACCCAAACCCTAATTTGGGTCACAAGTCTAACAGATCCAATTTATTGATCTTAATTTATCATTTATTGTCACATGAGATGGAGATCACTTCCGAAGCCAGTCAACCCTCTTGCTCAACCAGACGACCATGCCTGCTGTAGAAACTGGAAGGAGCAGGTTTTTTAATATAATCGCTAACCTGAACTCTTTCTTTGGAATCTAGGACCATCGAAATATATAAGAAGAATTTTAGGTCCAACACCTGCTAAGTAAATATTGCCAAAACCCCTTTGTACTTATATTTATATTTTATCTCACTTTTACTGGAATCATATTTGGCCTCTCTCCTTACTGTCGTATGATGACAATTATCAGTAAGCGACATCACAGCCCTTTCATCATAAAAAAGATTTTAAAAAATAATAATAATAATTACAAGGCCTAAAGATCAAGATCTTTCAAATTTGTCACATGGATGCGCGATAATTTGTGGAAAATATAGGTAGGTATTAATATATGGAGCCGAAAAATATAATACAAAAAGGAAAATCTATCGAGGGTTCTCAAAATCCTGACCTCACTATATATCTGCATCAATGAGACAAATTTGTTGCTTTGTTTTCTAATGCATGTATGGGTTGGATACAGCTAGATTCTATTGGCCTCTTCCTTGGACAGCAATGGAGTCACAACATAATTGAGAGATGCTTATATACACACATATTAGTAGAGATTTAGAAGTATGTTATTTGATATTTCTCTACTTTGCGATCTTCTATCTTTAATAAGGTATAAAGAATGAGTTCATTGTTTTCCATCCAATGAAGTTTGTTTTCCCGAAAATAAGTAATCAACTTATTAGAAAGTGAACTAAAAATCTGATTTTAATCCTCCAAACAAGAGCCACTACAAGAAAAATGACTTTTGCCGACCAAGAAATTGGTTGCTAAAAGCCCAATATTAGTCAATCATGAGTGGTGATAGTAAACATAGGCTGACCTATTAGTTGGTCGGCAATAATATACATTTGCCGACTACGAAATCAACTAGTCGGGAAATAATGAATTTGTCGACCAACAAAATTCAAGGCAGTAAATTTGGATTGTATTTTCTACAATAATTTTAGTCGGTAAATATGACTTTTTTTTTTTTTTGAACCTGTGCGATAATCAAAATTATAAGGTAAATTAAAAGGCCAACTCCAACACAATATACCAATAAAAATTTCAAAATAAAAAACATCTGAAATCAAAAAACAATAGTCACACCCAAAAGCCTCTAGCAAAATATTTACAAGGCAAAATAATATGGATAATTCTAAGTGTACATAATTTGGTTTACCAAATGGTTTACCTACTCTCACAAGTACGTGGACCTCGCACACCCCTATTGTGAGTGTATGTAAAGCATTAGGTAAAAAAAAATTAGGTACATCTAGCATAGTCCAAATAATATATAGCATCTTTACAAGTCAATTCCAATTCCAACTATGAAAACACATATAGTCTAAACTATAATGGAATCCAAAATAAATAGCCTAGCCAAGTTCTGAAAATTTGATAAGACTAGTTTCATTACATATTTCTCCCTAGTCACAGGATGGATCCAGCCTTTTGTATCCTTGTAATGTGTGTTCTTCCATATCTGAATTCACAAAAATGTATTGGAATATGAAGTTCCTGTTGTGAGCAACCAAAAGCAGAATGCTGGCAACTTAGATCATTAAGGATATGCGTACATGTCAATGAAACATTCACACACATTCAATATATGGAAGAGTGACTGTCTAATATGTAGTTGATAGAAAATGAAGCTAGTGACAATTAATTTTGGTTTTTCATAAGAACCATGTAATGTAGTCATGTTTCAAGAAATTATACACTGAGAAATTTGCAGTTAGATGACATCTAATGAACATTGAGAACATCTGTATTGTTCTTTCTAATAACTAAGAAGAAGAAAATAGCTGTACAAACTCAACTTTCTCACTCTTTGCTTCACTTCCTTTGAGATTTCAAAGTAATGTAGTGCGATAATCTTTTCAATTTCGTGGAAGCTGGGAAGAGAAAGACATTCACCAAAGTAGATAAAAGGTAGACCAAGAAGTGGAAGACAGATAAGAAAGTTCTAAACAAACTCAGGAGGCCTCCAAGTACCTTTCTTGTATTCCTGGACTTAAAACAATTCCCTCTGGTCTTGGAAGTTCAAGGTCATGGCTGAAGCAATAACATTATGTCTAATTCAATATTTTATATTAAATACTAACTTCTAATCATTTAGAGATTCCTTTTTGATACTTGGTATACTGCTACTTAACTAATATGGATGAAAGCAAGAGGGTCCGTTACCAATTCCTAACATGTAGAGAAAGAATATAACCTATTAATGTTTGTTATATTTTAATCTTTAGCATTGACATACTTCAAATCTTTGCTTCTTCCTTCAGCAATGTTACAACAATATGATGTTAATAAAAAAAAAGAAAAGAAATAAGAACTAACTAATAATCATAGAAATACCTATCTTTGTTGGCACATTAACTGGTGCAGGCTGGACCATTCATAGGTCTTGGGATGGTAGCTTCTTTTCTGGTGGCAATGGAATAACCTACAAAGCATGGAAAATAATAGTGAAGACAGAAAATATCATAATGCATATAAAAGTCTTATAATGATCATGACAAGAAACTGTGGTTTAATTTATGGCAGTAATAGAATTAATGATTGATTTAAATGAAAATTTAAGTTGAATGTGATGATGGGAAGAAAGGATATGCACTTACATATTTGAATGTGGTGACACGGAGAGTGGATACACACACATACACACACACTCTTAAGATCATATATTCATATAACTTATAACTAATTAATGATTCGAGGTAACCATAATTAATAATCATAAAATTGTCCAATTTAGTTTGGAGAGCTTAACTTAACAACAGACTCCTGAATTAATCGTGAAAGTTTCATCATGAAGCAAAAAACAAGCAAACTCATTTCATTACACGAAAGAAAAAGTTCAATACACAGATTTGAGCACATTGTAGCAATCATGCATTTATGTTAAAAAATATTTTTTTGCTACTTGCCACTACATTGCTAGGTCGAGTAAAAGGTTGTGTCTAAGTCAAATTTCTTTCATACCGTCTGTGATAAATAAAACTTCCACATTCCCACCAAAATTCTTAATGGTTGGCCTTGAAATGTTTAAATCACCATTCATTGCTTGAAGATGTATAAGCAATTTATCAACATAACTGCGAAGGCTAGATATAAACTGAATTCAATGGTTGTCTCATAAAACAATAATTTGTATTCTCTTACAAAAGGTCTAAAAATCCATTCATACATCTAAAACAATTCAGAAAAACAAAACAAAAAACAAAATAAAACAAAATAATCTTTATTCACCACATGAAGCAGTGACAAGACGCACATAATTTAGACCCATTTCCTATCCCCATCTAAATTAGTATCCCCTCTCCACTCTGATTAAAAACCATACAGAATCTAAAATCGCTTCAGAATATAATGCAATTTGCAATCTAGAAAGTCCTCCTATCCTTAATGTTACATACAACATTAATTTTTAATCCCATTTTGATATCGACAAGTCAACTAACAACATATAAATATGCAAAAAATTTCGATTCATGGCTCAAATTGAGTTTTTGTTTTTTGTAGAGCATCCATGATAGAGAAAAACCCAAAAAGAAATCTCAAAAAGAACAACTTAACAAGAAAAGGAAAATATAATTTAACCAAACTTGTGAAACAATATATAAAGAAACTTGCTCCATAGATTGATTTTCTTATGTTATGAAGTGAGTAAATTTAATCAATGCTCACCCATCTTTGCCTAATATTTCTACTTGCTCACCGAAACAATAAATGATAACTCGTTGCTCACTCATCTATTTAATTCCTTATCCATTCATCACCCATTTAACTTCCGTCACCCTCCACTAACGGAACGTGCCACATGGCGGACGAAAATCCGACGTGGCCAATTTTTATTTTTTTTATTTTTTAATGTCACGTGGCTTTTTTTTTTCTTTTCTTTTTTTTGAAAGGTGGCCAAACTTTGCAACCACCACTCATCCTCCTCTTCCACTTTGTCGCCGCCATCTCCTCCCTTTCTCATCCTCCCACCACCAATGGCACCACCATCTCCATCGCCCATTGGCCCTCTGCCTCCCAAAAACAACTTTCAATCCATCAAAGCCATGAAGAATCACAAAATTCGCCCTCAAATCTGTGAAGTGTGAAGAACTCAAATTCACCCCCAAATACATAAAGAACCCTAAAAATCGCCCCCAAATTTGTGAAGTGTGAAGAACCCAAATTCACCCCAAATACATGAAGAACACTAAAAATACCCTAAAAGCCACTTTATATACCTCAGATTCTCCGAAATGTCACCATTTCTCCACCACCCATCCCACTTGCCATCAATTTTCTCAAATGGGTTCCTCAAATTCTCCCCAAATTCAAATGGGTTCTCCTTAATATCCTCAATCATGCAGTCGTTTTACTAGCTTATGTTTTACTACAGTATATTTGCTTGTGGAAAGAAGATAAAAAAGAATGGTAGTTAAAGTAAAAAATCAGTTCTTCATTTTCCTGTGTTTCCACCACTCTTTGTTCACCTTTTCAAAGTAAAGCGGCTCCAAAGGTATGTTTACGTTTTTCTCCACTATACAAATTTCAGCTCTGTGAGCTTTATTGGAGAGAATTGTTATTATTTGTTTTCTAAATGATTGAGATTTTAGTACAGTTTCTGCTTTGGTGGTGAAGCAATGCACGAATGTTAAAATTTCTTGGCAAAGTTCAATTTCTTGTTAAAATGCCTCTGATGTTTGCAGAGGCTCAATAAACAGAGAAATCAAAGACAAGGGGAAGCACTTAAGCCTTGTGAATGAGGAATGGGTGGGGAGGATGGCTGTGGCATTGGTGGTGTGAGGATGAGAAAGGGAGGAGAATGGAGATGGCGACAGAGAGGAGGAGGAGGATGATTGTTCCAGTGGTTGAGGCGTTTCTGAAAAATTGGCCATGTGGCCTGATTTCTTGTATGGAACGTGCCATGTTGTGACAGAAGTTAAATGGGTGATGAATGGCATAGCCGGACCTGATGGGAGGCCCAAGAGGCCTCCGCCTCAGGCCCAGAATTTTAGGGGGCCCATTTTTTACTTTTTACTCTTTTTTTTTTTTTTAAAGCCACTATGCCCATGTGCTCAAAAGAAACGAATAAATACCTTAATGAAAAGAGAAGGAAGGAATATCAAAAAATTTATTTGTTGTTTTATTGTTGATTTAAGTTAACAAATTTAATTCCGTAAACTTCTAATTTTTTATTTTTTTTAAAAAAATGATTGTTTGCTACAACTTAGGGCCTAGGGCCCAAATTCCAAAGTTTGCCTCAGGCCCCGCGAAGCACAAGTACGACCTTGATGAGTGGGTAAGGAATTGAATAGATGGGCTAGGAATGGTTATTTTGGTCAGCAAGTAGAAATATTAGGCAAAGATGGGTGAGCATTGATTAAATTTACTCGTTATGAAGCACCAATACCACCTAAAGAAAAAATCAACACGAACGAGTTCCCTGTAATACAAAATGAATAAGGGAAAAATAAAAAATTTGTACAGGGGAGAAAATCAGGAAATATGACTGTACTATAATAAACAAATCACGAATCCTTCAAAAAATTTAAAGAACTTCAACAAAAAAATCCAGCTAAAAAAATCCGGCTAGCCCCTCTTTCGAAAGGGCACTGCAACAGAAGTAAGAAAAAACAATTTAGGGAACGAGAAATAAAAACATCTCTCTCATTTTTCAAGCAAGACAACCAAATACACAATATGAAATTTTAAAAAATCCGGAGATGAGTGCGGGTTACAGAAAATGGAAGGACAAAAAAGGAAAAATGAAGAACCTGAAAACTTGTATTGAGATTGAAAATGAAGAGAGACGGACAACACCTGGAATTGGTGAGAAAAAAGACGGAATGCAATTGAAAATGGAGAGAGATGTAGAGGACAGCTGCAAGGCAATTAGAGAAATTGAGAGATGGCCGAGTGAAATTGGGAATGGGGAGAAATTGAAGAAGACGAAGTGATTTTTAAGGGAAAATGAGTTGGAATGGCCACCACTAAAAACATATTTGTTCAAAAGGCCTTTGACCGAAAATAACAAAATAAAAGAAATCTTAAATTTTTAAAACTATCAAAAGACCCTTTTACCCTATCTTCTAAAATGAAAATGAAGGAAGAAAGAATTGGGGATTTCTTACCATTCATCACGTGAAAACCTCCCTTGGCTCCAAACTTCTTCTTCTCCAAATTAAAAACCTTCTTCTCTTTTAAATTCATCATCTTCGACATTTGAACTCACCATCTGTTATCCTTCCACTTCAAAAGTTCAAGATTCTTACAAGATTATCTACAACAAATTTTTCGCCTCTCCATCTCCCACTCACAGGTTTGTCGCCCCTCTCAGGTTTTTCTCTGCTATGAACAGATATATTTGTATATGTATACTAATTTATGACTTGATGATGAATTGTTGAAGTTTTGATACTATTTTTTGTTGGATGTTGGGTGATTAATTAGCAACCGAAAATAGGGTTTTTATTTTTTTTTATTTTTTTTAATCGAGCTGATTATATACATTCTAAGACATTGCCAAAAGTGTCCTATGAACTCTGCATCTCGAACCAAAATAATGTGGAAATTCACGTAGACAAACTATTTTCTAAATTCTTGTGATGGAGATCATATTCCTAAGAATGTGTTCATCCCCGGCAATTAGTTCGACTAGTTTGTTCAGTTAGAAATGTTTTGAACTACACCATACCCTTAGATTTGCTGCTAGGTTGCATCCAACTAGAGATTGTCATGCATCATACCACAAACCTTGTTTTCTACCACCACAGACATTGTCAAAGATCTTCTAGATTGAAAAATTAAACTCGATTTTATGTCTAGTTAAATGCTAAAGACTGATAAGATGAAGAGATGTAATATGCTCATTGCTCTTGTTTGTACCTTTAATTTAGTGCATCTCTTACTTGAACATATTCATTTGCCCCTTTGTATGAAAATTGTATTATCTGTACACAAAAGTTTCTTTGAATGTTTGGCGTTCTGCTCTCCTCAATCCAAATTTTGATTTGCATTGTTGAGCACACCACTCTTTAAATTTCTTACACCATTGAATCGTAGATCATTTTAACTTTATTTTCATGATTGTCATTCCACTTGAACTAATCTATTGAAGCAACAGCACTAAGTTGAGGCTCATTCTAAATAAATACAAAGTCAAGGCTCTGAATTTGTCAATACATTTGAAACTAAGTCTACAAACAAAGTTGCATCAGATGAAATATTTGCAATATCCAATAATGTCATTTTTTTTTTGCCTATTCTTCTTCTAAGAGCTTTCTTGAGTTCACGTTGATCTTTCAAACAAGAAGTAAATATTCATCATTATACACACAATTTATAATACATTGCACATAAGCTAAGAACGCCTAATAAGTGAATATCAAATAAAATATACTTTGTTGTTAGCAATGATAATACATGCTATTAAAATTTCATATTCAAAAAAATTTCTACTACAAGAAAAACTAGAAGAACTAGGTAGCTTGTTTTAATATTTCTAGTTTTTATATTTGTTATTATGTGCTTTACTATCATCAGTTCTAATATTAGTACATATTTTATAATTTGCAGTGCTATGG
>NC_036251.1:28276985-28311509 GCF_002742605.1 Olea europaea var. sylvestris
GAAGGGAGATGCTTACAATGCATTTGTAATTTGCAAGAAAAGAAAGAGCGATAAGTATAAGTTAGGATTGATCGTAATCTTGGTGTACGTCCTGTGGGCCACGGAGGAGAATACATTCATTGATTTATGGTGGCTAGACTTGGTGGACGATCTAGATAGGTTCGAGACGTATCCATGGGAAAATTTTTCATTTAAATACACGATCAGTATATTCAAACGTGAGATGGGAGATAAATTGAAAAGTTCGAACGTCGGAGGCGAATCACGTTGCCGGTATTCATTACACGGCTTTCCCCTCGCTATAATGGTATGAACAAATAATACACTTGACTCGTATTTTTTTTTATATATATAAATTTGTGTTGTGAGATAATATAAATGTTTGTTTTGCAATAGATTTGGGCATTTGAAACGATCCCAACTTTGGGAATGAAGTTTGGTATGAAATATCCAGATGTAATACCAAGAATGGTCGCTTGGGAAATGCCGAAGAGGTTAACGTCTGCTACCATTGAGAACGTGTTGAATTCGAAGGAGGTAAAATTGTCTTTATTAAGTTTAATGGGAACAAATTGTGGAATTAGCTTCATGAATAACTAATGACTTGCACCTTTTAATATTTGCAGTTGGAGGTTAATTCCACATTGATTCCCACCGAAGCTGAACTCGAAGAGGCCTATTGGAAAGAGTTGAAACCAATCGTGGAAGAGGATGAGAGTGTTTCACATCATTCCAAAGGAGACGAGGCTGAGCAAGATGTCGAGCCACAGCATACATACCACGAAGAGTCTCCTCGAGCAGCTCAACCACCACAGCGTGGTTTTGAGATCAACATAGAGGATTTATTGAGAACGAAAATTGAAAAACTTGAGGGAAGGCTACAAGCAGTTATATCGACTCGACTTGATCGGTGGAGAAAAAGGTTGACAGGTTAGTTGAATTGGCTGTGGCGGGTTGGTTCCATCCAGCAACTAGTGCATTTGATGGTGCCACTAGTAGCACAACTTATGTACCAGAAAATGAACCGAAGGATGGGTTGGAAAAGGAGGTTGGGTTTGATGATGTGACAGATGTGCATGCTGCTGAAAGAAAGGTAGATCTACCTGAAGAGGATTCAAAGTTAGAGGAAGAGGAGGAGGTTAGAGGAAAAAATGTAGGAGGGAAGGAGTAGGAAACTGAGCCTGGATTTCATGATGTGAGAGATGTGCCTGCCGCTGAAACAAATGTAGAAGCTCATGAGGAGGACCCAAAGTTAGAGGAGGAGGTTAGAGGCAAAAATGTTGGACGGAAGGACTTGGAAAAGGAAGCTAGATCTGGGAATGATATAGATGAGCAAGAAAATGAAAAAAATGATCAAGGAGAGTGTTGGAAAAGAAATAATATTAGAGGAGGAGCATCCCGACGTGGAGAAAGGGATTGCTGATTTTGTGACGCCTGAAAAGCATGATGTAGATACAAATGAATCCACGCAAGGTATGTAAAAATGAATTCAAAGTTAAGTTTTACATCTTTATATCCAAATGAAACAGATTTTCCACTTCTAATTGTTGTTATTTGCAACATATAGGGGACGTTGTAGAAATCGATGAGGCGGGATCCGATCCATCGAAAGGACGAGGGTATCGTCGGAAGAGAAAAGTGCGCTTACTGTGTTCTCCGTACACTGACCCAACGAAGAGGAGAAAGTTGTCGGACATCAATGTATACGATCCTTATCGAGAAGTAGATCCTAGCAAGGTTGAGGCTTTTTGCAAATGGATGGAAACTACACCTTCGTGGTAAATTATTACATATAGTTGTAAGTACATGTGAAAGTAATGACAGTATTACCTAAATATAACTTCGTGTTGATTTTGTTGTATGCACAGCCAAATTATACCTTTGCGCTTCTATGATGTTCAAGCAAAAAGTTTGATGGATCTTTCGAAAGAGGATGGTTGGATTAATGACAGTGTAAGTAATCCAACTTTAATGATTTTACGATAATGTCACAAAAGAACTTGGTTTGAATTTATTAGTTTATTTTTGTAGATTATAAACGAGGCCCTATATTAGATACGAGAAAGGGCTTCCAGATTTCCCAATCTGTTTCGACAAGACTGTTGCATACTGGACACTTATTTCTATCAATTTGTTGTCAATGCATATGGCCAATTACAGTCCAATAAAGAGCTCAAATGTAGTAAGAGTCTAATGAATTATGTGAGAGGGGCTACTCCGGAACTCGGTAAACCTTGGAGGGACTGTAAATATTTGTATCTTCCTTGTTGGACCCGCGACCATTGGTTTGCAGTTCAAGTCGACATGGATGAATGGGCCATTTTAATGTTTGATAGTCTGAAAGGTCACATTTGCCGGGCAGCGTTGGAAGCTTACCTTTTGCCTCTACAGGTGCTTATTCCGTTGATAATAAAATCTCATGTCACCAATGAAAGCAAATATAGTACGGAGAACTTCAAATTTGTGAATGTAAAAGATGTTCTCCAACAAGTGAACGGGTAAGAATGACTAATTTCATAATTAGTAGTACCATATTATCTTGAGTGTTGAAAATTAATACAAAAATTTTACAACTTTTTTGTAGATCCGATTGTGAAATATTCGCTATCAAATTCATAGAATTTCTGCACGCAAATATGGACGTAAATACAATTCGACCGGATTACGTACCAGTATGGAGAAAGAAACTGGCTGCAGAGTTGTTGGCTTGGGATTTTGAGCCGTAGATTGTGCTTTGCTCGTATTTTTTTTATATTTTTATAACATTATGTAGTCACTTGGTTGTTTTCGCTTTGGAGTAGCAGCTATTTTGGAGTTTGAATACAATTTTAATGTACATATTTTCCATTGTCTTCTATAACTTTAAAGTTTAGATATTGTCCATGTCAGGTTGTTGAGTCTTACATGTACAAGCCTACATGTTTTCCATTGTCTTCCATTGTCATGTTGTTGCAATGTAAGATGCACACTGCTATCCTTATTTGCATAATGACTTAGAACTCGTGATGACCACACATAATGACTCTGAAGTCGTTTCAATTAAAATTGATACTAAAAACAATTTAAAACTCGTTCCTGAGACAAAAAAACGACATGCATATTGTTGCAATGTTAAATACACACTGCTTCTCTGATTTTGCGTAACGACTTAGAAGTTGCTATGGTAACATTTGTTATTTCATAGTTGTCTTTCACACTCAGATTGTTTCCATAGAAATAGAGTATCTTCGTTGGCTCTTTTGGACCATTCGAGAGCTACCAGCCCACTTGATACGCTCTTTCGATTGTCATACACATTTCGAACGTATGTGGAGCGGTCAAGGAGGATCGAAACGTCATTTTTAGGTGTAACAACTTTTAAGTCGTTATTTATGTTCATAACGAGTTCTAAGTCGTTATGCAAAATCAGAGAAGCAGTGTATTTAACATTGAAATGATATGAATGTCGTTTTGTATCCCAAAAATGAGGTAGAAATTGTTTTAGTCTCAATTTTAACTGAAACGACTTTTAAGTCGTTATTTATGTTTATAACGAGTTCTAAGTCGTTACGCAAAATCAGAGAAGCGGTATATTTAACATTGAAACGATATGAATGTCGTTTTGTTTCCCAGAAACAAGATAGAAATCGTTTTAGTATCAATTTTAAGGGAAACGACTTTTAAGTCGTTATTTATGCTTATAACGAGTTCTAAGTCGTTACGCAAAATCAGAGAAGCAATGTGTATTTAACATTTAAACGATATGAATATCGTTTTGTGTCTCGAAAATGTGGTAGAAATCGTTTTAGTATAAATTTTAACTGAAACGACTTTTAAGTCGTTATTTATATTCATAACGAGTTCTAAGTCATTAAGAAAAATCAGAGAAGTAGTGTCTATTTAACATTGAAACGATATGAATGTCGTTTTGTGTCTCAGAAACGATTTATAACTCGTTATGTTAATCTGTACAATTTTTGAACTGGAACGACATTCATGTCTACTGTAACGACATGAACGTAGTTTGCATTCCCTGTGAGAAGATACGAACATGAATACCTAAAATACTAAAATTTGATTCCAACGGTAAAAAAACATTTCAATAACACAATCAGTACAAAATCTAATAAGTGATTTCATTCAGTTGATGTAATAAGTACGAAGTTGTACAGTTACAAAATAGGATAGTGTTACAACATTAATGTTCACTACTAGCTGCTTGGCCCGTGCAAGTGGATCAAACATGATCAGTTTTCTTGCACCTGCTGCACTTACGAGCCACACGCGTCTCTCCGGCCGACCTTTTCCTCTTTTTTGATGGTCGTCCACTCTGTCTTCGTACCAATGGTGGAAATACTTCTCTGGCTATCGCATTCTTAGGAATTTGCCATTCGACCTCGTTCGGCAAAGGATATACGAATTTAGAATAAGCTTGCTTCCAACAAATACTAGTGTAAAAGGGGGTACATAATTTATAGCCCTCGTCTCCTTTAAACCTTGCTGCAGCAATTGCATGCGTACATGAAAACTTGTCCAAATCAAATCTTCTACACGTATATGTCATTTCGTAAAAATCCACAAAGTGGTGTTCTAAATTGTCACCAACTTGATAAATGTCCGGAGAAACCTAATTTACCTCCAACCCATTTGACTCATTATATGTCATGCACATCTTTTTCTCTAATGCTGGCGTGAGTTGGGTCACACATTTTTCTGCTTCAACATGTCTTTCCTAAAACCACCTTTGTAGTATCCCACGAATATATTCTAGTAAACCAACTATGGGAAGTTCTTGAGCACTCTTCAACAAACCATTTATAGATTCCGCATTATTTGTAGTCATGATATTGTAACGTATCCCGGTAAAATGCGCTCTAGCCCAACATTGAAAATCTTCTTCTAATACGTACTCTTTGATGCCCTCCTTTTTACTGCATAGAGCTGCCATGTAGGACTCAAATTCGGTTACAGTATAAGCCTCTGACGCTGCCCTAAACAAAGTTGCAACATCACACCGTGGAAAATTTGTCTTCAAGTTCTTTTGCAAGTACCATGATGAGCAAATCGAAACACATTTCTAACTCCATTTTTGATGCACTTTGCACGGTCAGATATAATTACAAGGTCATCCGTATCACCTGTTATTAACCGCAACTTCTGAACGAACCAAGTCCAGGATTCATCATTCTCCGAATCAACTACTCCCCATGCGAGTGGAAATATTTGAAAATTTGCATCCTGAGAAGTTGCTACGAGTAGAGTACCTTTCATTCTCGATGTTAAGAATGCACCGTCTACAGAAATTACCTTTCGCATTGAGTTTATGAACCCATGTATAGTTGGTCCCAATACCATAAAAAGGTACTTGAAGCGCCGATCATCATTAGTATGAATAAATGTCAGTGTACCAGGATTTTGCATCTCCAAAACATGACAATACGTTGGCAATTTCGCATAACTCTCACGGGGTTTCCCATGAATCAGTCCACAAGCAAAATTTTTAGCCATGTACGCTTTAGTATAGCTTACGGTTATGCCGAACTCTCGACGAATGTCATTAATAATGTCCCTTGGTCTGTAAACTCGGTTGACATCTTCATACTTAGGAGCGATGTGGTTTTCAATAATCATATATGAAGCATGCCTATGATCTCTGTGACGAACACTCATGGAGCAAGAATGATGACCATTGTACTTTCAAACTTCGAAAATGGGACTTTCTACGATCTTGGTTGCTCGTAAGCGCCACTTGCAATTTTCATCAATACAAACAATTGTATAAGTGCTCTTATTTGACTTCTTAACTTTGTACTCAAACTGGCACTTCACAGCTAGCAACTGTAATTTTGATATTAGGTCATATTTCGATGGAAACAACTGGTTGACTCGCACATCTAATCGTTCCGGAATTTTTATTGATGTCTCGTAACAGAGTGAACTTACACTTTCAGATACAATTTGAGTACATTCAACATCATTACCATTCACTATATATCCCTACTGCAAGGTTCATGCGTGCGTAACTCAAAATTATTGTCATCTGCCACAAGAGAATTAACTTCGTCATCTACCCTTCGGGGACTATCTTCACTTACATCAAAACCATTACAATCTACAAGTATTCCATCACCATTGTCATCATTACTATCGTTGTCTGCTCGATCTTGTTCCTCCTCGTTGTTCATATTTCAAATTTGTTCTCCACCATCTATTACTAATAAACATCCTTCATCACCAAAATCTTCTTGATTCTCAACAACTTCATTTAAAATACTTACACAAAGAAAAGTTTATGTACAGGTAGATATAAACCATCTTACGTTGTCACAATCAATTATGATTAGTGCAGCTGGAGCTTTAGACATTATCGGGACAAGACTGAGATCTCCATTTTTGTATAGACTCGTATCGATATTCAATACCTCCTTAACTTTATCATATAGTTCCATGTAAGAAATTGTTTTTGCAACAAGAATATGTATTATTTTCCCTTTGCCATTTCCATAATACTTCTATTTCCATCTACCTTCAACTGTCTGCTCATATTCAATTGGATGACAAACCGATATCCATACCATGTCCATGGTGTCCATAACCTGTAACTCAACATATAAATTTCATCAAATTTCAAACATCATACAGTATTGATAATGATATGTACGTTGTCATGGATTTCAGAAGACGATATCTATGTCGTTCACAATTTCATAAAACAATATGAATGTCGTTCTGTACTGAAAAAATCAAATACACGTTTCACGTGAAAACAATGTGAAAAAAGCCAATCATCCTTCACCACTTTACATTTCACTTCAATTAATACTAAGGAATACAAATAAGGGGTAATGAGAATAAGATTGGGAAGTAACCCATTTAAAGATCCAATCAAATCATAAAATAAATTCAAAATCATTATTGAGAAATGAACACCACAAACACATATACAACAACATGAACGGATGATTCAAAACAATGGAGAAAGAAAGTGGCTCAAATATCGAAAATTTACCATACCCTCTCTTCTTCTCCAAATGCCCAATAAAAATATAGCAAGACTTTATTATTCACTTCAACCAAATGAATGTTCAAGGGAATGAGAATGTAGATTTTGTGATTTTATTAAGTAGAGAAAAAGATGATGATAAGAAAATCAACATGGAAGCATCTATAGTGGTTGATTCGTTCTTAGAGGAGGGAGGGAAGGAGATTAGGGTTGAAAGGAAATTGAAATGAAAATAAGGGGCAATATCATCATTTCATATACAAGGATATTTTAGTCTTTTACAAATTCTATTTTCCCTATTTAATAACTTTAGGCCTTTCAACTAAAAGTCTTAATTCTTGGTCTTTTTGAACAAATGTTTAGTTTGATCAAGCCTTTTAAATGAATCCCCCGATTTTGAACCTAGATAAAAAAAAAATGGGGAATTTGTTCATTTGGCCTAACTAAACAATGTATTTGATGAAATGACCTTTAAGCAATAATAAAAACAAATAAAAAATAAAAAATATTTTAGTTAGTAAAATGACAAAATTCTCCTTTAATTGTTAATTTAATGCCTTTCAATTTTATTCATTTCATCCTGTCATTTTTCCTTCAAATTCATCTTAAAATCCTATTTTTTTCTCTTGAAAATAAAATCTTTTTTCCCTGTTCATTTTCTTCAATTTTAAGTTCTCAAAATTACATTCACATATTTCTTCTCTTCAATCACATTTGAACAAGGGTTTGGATAACATATATTTACATTGAAAGAAAGAAGAAAGATGCTTTTAGAAATTTCATCTTTGTTATATTTTTATTATTAAAAATAGTATTAAATAATATTTATTTGGTATTATTTGTGTATTTAGTGTGCTTTGTGTATTATCTGTAACCATTGGATGTAATAACACTCCAATTGCTATTTGAAA
Source organism: Olea europaea var. sylvestris (assembly GCF_002742605.1). Lineage (NCBI taxonomy): Eukaryota > Viridiplantae > Streptophyta > Magnoliopsida > Lamiales > Oleaceae > Olea > Olea europaea. The sequence continues at coordinate 28,284,879 of NC_036251.1, forward strand.
TATAGAATATCACTCCAACCGTTATTTGTAAAGTAAAACGACACTACAGTCGTTATCTATTGTAGTTTGATTTTTTTTCAACGAAATGACTCTAATAATGGACTCACTAACGTATATAACACAAAAAAATTGACTAGTCACAAAAAAAAAACGATTGAAATGACATAATTTTTATATTATTGAGATGGTGAAAATACAAGTTATCACACTTATATGTGTCGATTAAGTTAATAAACATATCTATTAACTTTTGTATGTATCATGTACATATTATAATATAAATAAGTTCCACTTATTATTTTTCATGGAAAGAATGGACCGTGACCACTTATACTCACATTTATACACATGACAGCACAAATGTCGTTTTCATCCGAAATTTTCACCGTATGTGTAGTTTAGATACCAATTTTAAGCATACTATATATGTATATACCGTTTATGTCACTTACCGTATTTGCAGGTTACTTATTGTATATACAGATTACCGTATTTGCAGGCAACTTACCGTATTTGCACCTTACCGTATATATTACCTACCGTATTTGCAGAAAACTCATGGTATTTGCACATAATTTTCACAAACTATTTTTATTTCATTTCATATACAGTGAGTGATTTACACATATTTGCTCGATATCGTATACGCAACTAACATATCGGCTATGCACTTACATACACCAAAATGTTGAAATATCGTATTTGCATATATTATCTAAATAAATACCGGTTGGATAACTACCAAACCCGATGTTATCAAATTAATTAATTTTCTTCAGATTTTTTTCTCAATATACATATAATAAACTGTAAAATTATATGAAGCACATAAACAAAATAAACTGAAAAATCTACGAAGCATAAGATTAAACTGCAAACATAATTCGATAATTTGAACTCATTTAAGTCACGAGATGGACATGTCGCTCGCATAATTTGGGAGATAATCTCATTACTTTTGTTTTCCAACGAACGTGGATGGTGACTTGTGATTTCACCAATGCAACATCTACAATCTATGCCAATTCTACCGTTATTCGTCACGTAATTAATAATTCTGACTTTCTTAAGTTATGAGGTCCAATCCTTCAGGTCGACGCAATGGAAATGAAGCGAAATATAAGAGAAACCAACATAACGACACAAGTGCCGTTAAACGTTACATGTGTCGTTCTGTCGATAAACACGAGTATGAGTAGCCACGAGCCTTCCGGGCCCTGATATTCGATAATTTGAACTCATTTAAGTCGCGAGATGGACATGCTGCTCACATAATTGGGAAATACTCTCATTACTTTTGTTTCCCAACAAATGTGGATGATGACTTGTGATTTTACCAACGCGACATCTACAATCTATGTCAATTCTATCGTTATTCGTCACGTAATTAATAATTCTGATTTTCTTAAGTTAAGAGGTTCGATCCTTGAGGTCGATGCGATGGAAATGAAGCGAAATATAGAAAAATCCAACAGAATGATACAGGTACCGTCAAACGTCACTTGTGTCGTTCTGTCGATAAACACGAGTATGAGCAGCCACGAGCCTTTCGGGCCTTGATATTTCATAATTTGAACTTATTTAAGTTGCGAGATGGACATGCCGCTCACATAATTTGGGAGATACTCTCATTACTTTTGTTTTCCAACAAACGTGGATGGTGACTTGTGATTTCACCAATGCGACATCTACAATCTATGTCAATTCTACCGTTATTCGTCACGTAATTAATAATTCTAACTTTCTTATGTTAGGAGGTTCGATCCTTCAGGTCGACGTGGTTGAAATGAAATGAAATATAGAAGAAATCAACAGAACGACTCAGATACTGTTAAACATCACATGTGTCGTTCTATCGATAAACACGAGTATGAACAACCATGAGCCTTTCGGGCCTCGATATTCGATAATTTGAACTCATTTAAGTCATGAGATGGACATGTCGCTCACATAATTTTGGAAATACTCCATTACTTTTGTTTTCCAACGAATGTGGATGGTGACTTGTAATTTCACCAACGCGACATCTACAATCTATGCCAATTCTATCGTTATTCGTCACGTAATTAGTAATTTTGACTTTCTTAAATTAGGAGGTCTGATCCTTGAGGTCGATACGATAAAAATGAAGCGAAATATAGGAAAATCCAAAAGAACGACATAGGTACCGTCAAACGTCACTTGTATCGTTCTGTCAATAAACACGAGTATGAGTAGCCACGAGCCTTCCGGGCCTTGATATTCCATAATTTGAACTCATTTAAGTCGCAAGATGGATATACTGCTCACATAATTCGGGAGATACTCTCATTACTTTTGTTTTCCAACGAATGTAGATGATGACTTGTGATTTCACCAACGCGACATCTACAATCTATGTCAATTCTACCGTTATTTGCCACGTAATCAATAATTCTGACATTCTAATGTTAGGAGGTTCGATCCTTCGGGCCGACGCTATGAAAATGAAGAGAAATATAGGAGAAACCAACAGAACGACACAAGTGCTGTTAAGCGTCATCTGTGTCGTTCTATCGATAAACACGAGTATGAGCAACCACAAGCCTTTCAGGCCTCGATATTCGATAATTTAAACTCATTTAAGTCGCGAGATGGACATGCCGCTCACATAATTTGGGAGATATTCTCATTACTTTTGTATTCCAACGAATGTGGATAGTGACTTGTGATTTCACCAATGCGACATTTACAGGCTATGTCAATTCTACCGTTATTCGTCACGTAATTAATAATTCTAACTTTCTTAAGTTAGGAGGTCTGATCTTTGAGGTCGACGTGATGAAAATGAAGTGACATATAGAAAAAAATCAAAAGAACGACACAGGTGCCGTTAAACGTCACTAGTGTTGTTCTGTCGATAAACACAAGTATGAGCAACCACGAGCCTTTCGGACCTTGATATTCCATAATTTGAACTCATTTAAGTCGCGAGATGGACATGCAGCTAACATAATTCGGGAGATACTCTCATTACTTTTGTGTTTGCAACGAATGTGGATAGTGACTTGTGATTTCACCAACACATCTACAATCTATGCCAATTCTACCGTTATTTGTCATGTGATTAATAATTCTAGCTTTTTATGTTATGAGGTCTGATTCTTCAGGTCGACGCAGTAGAAATGAAGCAAAATATAGGAGAAATCAACAGAATGACTCAGGTGCCGTTAAACGTCACATGTGTCGTTCTGTCGATAAACACAAGTATGAGCAGCCACGAGCCTTCCGGACTTCGATATTCGATAATTTGAATGTATTTAAGTTGCGAGATGGACATGCTGCTCACATAATTTGGGAGATATTCTCATTACTTTTGTTTTCCAACGAATGTGGATGGTGACTTGTAATTTCACCAATGCGACATCTACAATTTATGTCAATTCTACTGTTATTCGTCACGTAATTAATCATTTTAACTTTCTTAAGTTAGGAGGTTCGATCCTTGAGGTCGACACGATAGAAATGAAGCGAAATATAGGAAAAATCAATAGAACGACACAGGTGCCGTTAAACGTCACTTGTGTCGTTCTGTCGATAAACACGAGTATGAGCAGTCATAAGCCTTTTAGGCCTTGATATTCCACAATTTGAACTCATTTAAGTCGCTAAATGAACATGTCACTCACATAATTTGAGAGATACTCTCATTACTTTTGTTTTCCAACGAATATGGATGGTGACTTGTGATTTCTCCAACACGATATGTACAATCTATATCAATTCTATCGTTCTTCATAACGTAATTAATAATTCTGACTTTTTTAAGTTAGGAGGTCCGATCCTTGAGGTTAACGCGGTGGAAATGAAGTGAAATATAGGAGAAACCAACAAAATGGCACAGGTGTCGTTAATCTTCACTTGCGTCGTTTTGTCGATAAACACGAGTATGAGCAGCTACGAGTCTTTCGCGCCTTGATATTCCATAATTTGAACTCATGTAAGTTGTGAGATAGACATGTTGCTTACATAATTTGAAAGATACTCTCATTGCTTGGACAACATGAAAAATGAGAACAACACTAGTGTTGTTACTGTTATAAAAACAGCACAAGTGTCGTTACTTATGTAAACACAATACGACTAATTGATAACTTGTATATTTAAAAATAAATTGTTATTAGATCAATGATATTTAATTTCTGAACATAATTTCTATATTTTCTAGGTAAAATACTAAAAACGGACCAGTGATGTTTTGTTATAACAAAAAATAAATATCTGTCGTTATGGTTTCATCAATTCAAGTATATATTAAAATAATATGAAAATAGATACCATATTTATATTATCAAAGTAACCAGAATATATCATCAATAAGGGACAAATCATAACAGATAACTGTTGTACTGTCGTTTTACATGGAAGATAACGATTGTAGTGTCGTTCTACACTACAGATAATGACTGGAGTATCGTTATCGTCCAATAGTTGCAGACGATACAAATATATACCAAATGAGAAAATAAAATCAATTAAAATATCATTTATACTATATTCAACAATAAAATTACCAATGTAAATGAGATTTCTAAAAATACATTTCTTTTTTCTTTAAATATAGAAGAGATTTCAATGTAGATAATATGTATATCAAAATTCTTGTTCAAATGCTCACAATATTGGAGAAGATAGAAGAAGAATACAATGAATAACAAGATTTTAGGGAAGACTGCACATTGATGTGTTTTGTAGATGAATTGAGGGATTTGATTGGATTGAAAGGGTATTTGAGTATTTTTCATGGTGAGGGCATTTTAGATAATTGACATTATTTGTTTATTGAATTTTGTAAGTGGAGGCCATTTGACCAAAAAAATATTGAAGGAAGGTTATTTTATCAATATCATTGTTTGATTAGGCCTTTTTATCAAATCCCCCTTTCAAAATTTGCAAACTTGACCCTCTTTATAAAATTGGAAGCAGGAGCCTACAAATTACGAATTTGCATGATAGACCCCCATCTTCAATCACCCACAACAACTGAAAACCCTAAAATTCTTCCTTCTCTTTACAGCCGTCGGCTACCAAACTGAGGAGTGACCGCCGCTAACAAAATAGAGGTGGCCATGATTTCGCCTGCAAGTGCTGCGGTGTAGCAGCAACGGTCGATAGCTGCTACCGATTTTCAGATCCAAACCATTTTTTTTCATTCAAAATCAAATTTTAAATATTATGAAAATCAATTTTTCCTTAATTGCTAGACCCAAGAAAAAGAGATAACAATCAACTTTTGATTGCACAAAATATTAAACAATTTCTAACAAATACAAAGTAGGCTCTGATACCACTGTTCTGAATCTACTTAACGTGCACAATGGAAAATTAAAACATATTTCGATTCCCGCCAGGATTTATCTTCGTGTTTAAATAGAAATTGTGATAAAGATGTACCTTTTACAAGATCTGCAAACTCCTTTGCCGTATCTTTGTTCCAGCAACTTGAATCTGTCTCCCATAGTTGTCCAATTGTCCAGCCTCCAACGATGATCCACACAGAGAATAAGATTGTAGGGTTATGATTTTCTTCTTGTGCTAACAAGAATAATGAATTATCTACGGATTTTGAAAACTCTAATCATATTTATATAACCTCGAACGGGTTTGGCTTGACCGGTCTAATATTTAATTAACCCATTTAATTAGATCCGGTCCGTAAATTAATTAATCAAATTAATTAATTCGAACATATAAATAACCAATCAAATTAATTAATTTATCTAACGATTGTTAAATTAATTAATTGATAAAATTGCAATCTTTCAATTCTCTTTTGTGTGCAACCCATCAGGTTTTCGATCACGATACCTAACGACGTGAAATATTATTTTGATCTAATCAAAATTGATAAATTAAAACCCTTTTAATTTATCATCAACTCACACACGCCGTCCCAAATTGATATCTAGCAATGTGTCAGGGCAATACATGTGACATAAAATATTACGTTGTATGACAAAACCAAACTCATTCGTTTACCGTGAAACTTTAATCCATTCGTCAATATGATCCGATTAATTACGAGATATGGAAGTGTGTCAATCTCGATTATTATCATATCTTTCACTCTACTATTAAGTCAATATATGTCAAAAACTCATTTTCGACTTATGAGAATACCTTAACCAAGAATTTCGTTATCAACTTAATTGAACGAAATATAGATCATAATCTCTTACTATCTAAAAGTGACAAATCCTCTATTAGTTATTCACAATCTTCATAAGATTCTTGACATACTCGAATGATGCCATATTAACGGACCTTGGTAGAACAACATCCATCATCGTCAAAGTATGATTGTCCTCATATAAGGTACCATGACGACCTCAAGTTAAAGGACCAATTTCACTACCGAACATTAGAGATTAACCACTAATACTCAGATAGTTATCCATGTCGAATCTCTTGGTGGGTCTCCAATATTTTGTTCTATAAAAAGAATCCACGTGTTCATTTAAATGTCACCACACTTTAACTTGTGAGATCAGCCACTTACTTCATAAGTAAGAAATGTCACACGTAATGGTTTATCTGTAATAACGATATTCGTATCTCATTATTACTTACAACCACGGAAGGTTTAGGATTCAATCATATGTAATTTGTATCTCATAATCACAACTCCTAGTAATTTTTAATTACGAAAATTTGAATCTACGGACTCAATTATTTAATTTAATTGTCTATTAATTAAATAATAGATCTGTCATTAAATTGCATTAATTATATATTAAAAGTATTTATGTCCAAGATTGATTGGATTTAGGGTATAACACTTACAGAGATCACTCGTGATTGAACCGAATGTAATCTTTTATTTAAATTATGATATTTGATATTAACATTATAGTTGTAGTTGATGTTGGGATATTTTAATTGATTGAATGTTCAAGAAAATTTTAGTTCTTATTAATGCTATTTATAATTGCTTTCTTTCAGTTTCAAAATTGTTTATGATTGTGGGTAAGAATAGCCTGTAGTATGATGTGAATATATGGAAGTTATGGAACCATTAGTATTGTTGTTCATAAGCAAATTTCTCATTATTTTACTATTTTGATTGTTAATATAATTTTTTTTTCAACCACTTCTTTTATTGTTGAAAAGAAAGGCAACTAAGTTTCAATTCTTTCAATGATTTTTGATTGATAAAAATAATAAAAATGACACATCAAATATTTGTTGAAATAAATTAATTGGTTGATAATATTAATTTTTAACGACTTTTTTTTCGTTGTTGAAATGAAAGGTAACTAAAATTTGGTCACTTTCATTGTATTATAACAACAAAAATAGATGATGCAACAACCAAACAAGTGGTTGTTGAAAAGGAATCAATTGTCAATACAAAATTTTTACGACCAGCTATTTAGTTGTTGAAATAATACATTTAACGACCAAATGTATTTTTAGTCGTTGAATGCAATTGCCAACACCCATTTGCTAACCAACAAACGACCAACTGATTTTGTTCGTTGAATGTGATCAACAACTAAAAATGTACATTCTACGACTATTTATATTGTTGTTAAAGGTTGTATTTCTTGTAGTGTATACCTATATTAAATCGTAACTTAGCCCCTTATTTTGTGTGGATTAAAATTTAAGGCAAAATCAATATTTAATTTTAACCACACAAATGGGATTCCCAATTTTTTTAATTACACATCTCAGTAACTTTTATCTGATTCTATTAAAATCAGATTTTTAATTACACCAAATATGGGATGAATCTTACACATCTAACTATATAACGGTTGGGGTACTAAATTTACAAATTTCTCTAACGTTGTTTCCTCCTCTTCTTCTTATTATTATTAATTTTTATTTTGTGGGGGGTGGGGTGGGGTATGATGATCTTGGCATCAAATTAAAAGTCATTTTAATTATAATTTTCTAAATTGCAGTCTGACCTGTATCGCTATATAACTGGACAAATTTGTTTAGTTAACAAAGTCCAAGTGTCCGTGAATGAATATTGTTTCATTCTTCTTGTCAAAGAGTGCCAACGAAGTCCAACGTTATGACTTATGAGTTTAGTTAACAAACTCCAATGTAAGCAACACTTTGTCATGAATTTATGTTTGTTAATTGTTAACAGTGCAGTTTAGTTAACAAACTCCAATGTAAGCAACACTTTGTCATGAATTTATGTTTATTAATTGTTAACAGTGCATTAACAATTGTTAAGTCAACTTCAATTGCATATATGAATCATGAATGCATTTAATTAAGGATCAATTCCTAACACGACCAAATTCGTATATTTATCAAAAAAAACATTGAACGGATTAGACACAGGATGAATGGAAAATAAGCAAAATCAAAGCCTTACTCAAGTGATAGGAGGTGTTGAGAAATAAAGGAACAAAAATAATATGGCAATATGAAAATCAAACAAGAACAAAAGATTTCCGTGGAAAAAATTTACGGGCAAAAGATGAGAATTTATTAATATCGATAGAGTTTTGCTACAAAACAGAGTGAAATACAGGCTGCACACGTGTCTACACATGATTGGTGAATTTGAAAAAAAAAAATAATAATAATAAATAAATAGCCAACAAGTTGCTAACACGTTAGCCTATATTTTATTCCCTATCTTTCTGGTTGTCTGTTTATTCGATAATTGAGGATTACAAAATAGTGTAAAATGTAATGATTGATTTTTCAAAGGTTTACCTCTCATATATAGTACAAAGAAGAGCTTAAGATGTGGTGGAGTTCAAATATTACAAATTTAGACAATAATGGAGTGTTCGTGATAAAAAAAAAATGTTTTAAAAAACTGCCAAGATCTAGAACAGTTCAAATTCAGATTAAGATTGTTGTCTCGTGGCTGTCGAGCAATGGTCTGCCGCTCAAATGACCTCCTCACTAATAGCAATTAGCACTGAAAGTTTCAGTTCTGAGCGCTCAAGCAAGATCGAGCGTAGCAAGCGCCAGTTCACCATTTCGTTACCCTTGCATGATTTCTTCCTTTCATATTGCAACTTGGATTCTTTCAAGTCTTTTTAATAAAATTGAATTCCCAAATAGATTTCAACTAGACTTAAAATAGAATTGTCAAATAATTTTCCAAATAGAATTCAGGTCACATCCTAATTCTAAGAAAGAGGGAAGTGTTACCAGGTCATTAAACCTCTTAGAAGGGAATGATGAATTTCCAAAAGAAGAAAAAAAAGGAAAAGAATAAAAAACATGCGATATAATTTACTTCTCAACCATATAAATCAGTTACGAACTCTTACACACTCAAGGTAAGCACGCATATGGATCAAATTCTTGACCAATGCTTGTTCATTATTGTACAACGTTTTCATTTCTTCAACAGTACTGAAAAAAAGTAAAAACAAGTAAACAACTTATATAAATAGAAGTGTTCATGAATTATTCTCTTCTATATTGCTCAAGTGGCACAACTTCATGGATGCATGCAGAAGCTCACAATTTGATAGGAAAAGCCTCGAGAGGAATGGCCTTCTGTAGAGTAATTCCATATCTCTCAGTCATGTCTATTTCTTCCAGTTTTAATCCCTCTTCAAGTTTCCATTCAAAGTTGCATATCAAAGTGGCTAGCATGAGGTGCACCATCCGACGGGCCAATGGCAAACCTGGGCATATCCTCCTCCCAGCACCAAAGGGAATAAGCTCAAAATCTTGACCTTGGAAATCAGTCTCGCGGTCTAAAAATCTTTCAGGCATAAACAAATCTGGACTCAACCAATTGTTTGAATCTCTACCACTCGCCCATACATTAACTAGAATTTGTGCATTTTTAGGGACCAAGTAGCCATTGATCTCTACATCGACATCAGCTTTATGAGGTACTAGAAGGGGGGCAGCAGGATGTAGCCTAAAGGTTTCTTTCACCACAGCCTGCAAATATGGGAGCTTTGAAATGTCTGATTCTTGGATTTGCTTCTTCATTCCAATTACATCCCTAAGCTCATTTCTAGCTTTTATTATCTTCTCAGGGTTGCGCAATAACTCTGTCATTGCCCATTCAACTGTACTTGAAGTTGTATCTGCCCCAGCACCAAATAAATCCTACAAACAAGAAAAATTAATTATGTTCTTAATCAAGTCTCACGGCAACCTATTTGTCATAAATTTTGACCAAAAGATAAATTCAAGATAACATTGAAATATATAAAAGGATTAAACTTTTAGTCGATTCAATAAGCATGCATTTTTTGGATTAATGTACTATATTTATGTAATTAGTGCACCTACCATTTCATGATTCGTGCTAAAAGTGATGTATCCTTTTGCCTAGATCCCCACGTTGACCATTTTACAAAGACACGTGGCATAATCAACATGTTGGTAGGCCATTTAGGTTAGGGAGGCATTTTCCCTCCGTTCTTACCAACATCCAGTGTGTAATCCACATGTTGCTAGTTAGAACTAGGTCTTCAAACCCCCAGTATTCTTATCAATACTTCAATTTTTCTGAGTATTGATTCTATTTCACTCCTATAGAGACCTTGCTGACCATCCTTATTCTGCAAAGAGCTTATTCGCCAAACCTCTGAGTTGGGAGTCGTGATAATTCCTTCATGCAATCTGAATTGTGCCCATCAAGGGGAATTGTCCATTTGTATCGGTATCCTTTTGCCCAAACCACATGGGGATTTAGACAAAAGAATAGACCACAACCAATACCAATCACACAATAGTACGTCAACTAATTAGATAGACATGACATATTCTAAAAATGACATGTTATAGAATCATTTTGACTAAAAGTTTAAACCTTTTATTTATTTCAATTTTTATGTTAAGCAAAATGAATTTATCTTTTCATCAAAGGTTCACACGTATAAAATTTATGACAAATACTTAAATACGTTAAAATTAAGCTTGAACATGTTGGGAAAAATTGAGTGATTTGTGTGTAGATAAATTTATCAATTAGCATAATAATATAATCAATTAGATGTAAACATAATTCAACAATAACATAAAATAATAATAGGGTTAGAAAAACAAACCTTGGGAGCCACGTCGAGGACGTTGTCCTAAAGTTGTGTTGTTTCCCATTCGTGCGGGTTCTTTCGACACTACACGACTCCAAGATAAAACTCATGTGGCTCTCCTCTATGAGCACGACCATAGGGAGATGAAGATCTAACTTTTCATCAAGTTGCCACAAACTATAGAAATATAGTATAAAGTATAGATATAATATTTTATTTTTCCTTGTATCTCAAGTTGTTTTCCTCAAATGAATGAACTCCCTTTTATAAGGATAAATTTAACCCCACAATTAAACCACAATTACACCATTAAAGCATAGGTTACCATATGTTTTAATTTTATATTAAAACTTAAAATTAAAGTGCTTTAATATTTTGAAAGGTTGAAACTTCTTTTAAGTTACAACAATCCCCCACAAGTTTTAAACTTTCAAAATAATTAAAAAATATATAATAGTGGCAACATAATACTGTGCAATAGGTGTAGGTGTCTTTTGGACTTGAACCTCACTTAGTCGTAACAATTTCCATTTGAGGGAGCCATAATGGACTAAGCCTTGAATTAGGTCCCTTTAGTCAAATTTCAATTGTTCCATACACAGTATCGATTTAGGCTTAGTTCATAACGGGTAGCGCTTTTACTGACCATGCGCTCTAATCTTGATTCTAGTAAGAGTCCATAGGAAATAGCCTAATCTCATAGCCATGGTCTCATGGCAACTCTTACATAAGTGAGTCCTTCAAGGGTGTGTGTGACCCACACCTCGCGAGAATTTTCACCTCGATACTCATTCAGGGTTAAACCCTTCCTAACATCACATTATTATTAACACTATCACCATAGGGATGAGCACGATATAGGTAGTGCTATTACAAGTCACGCAGCACGGATTGTTTCTACTACATTGAACCTTCTTCATGGGATCTTCAATCACAAAGGTTGGGTTACTCCCGGAGGTGACTCCCTTATGGGTTTAAACTCATCCCCCTCGATGATTTATATATGTCCATCTCGGACTACATATATTCATGTCTCTCTTGGACAATAAATTGATACCATTAATTTGCAAATCTTTTCTTCTTCATCTGCCCATTTGCAAAGTCACCTAAGAACTTTTCTAAAATGTCAATATCACATACATAAGTTTAGTAAGATAAAGAAACGAAAGTTTAATATTGATTTTAGTAATACGTTCGATCTGATGAATGTATTGAACTCTTGCATTTCACCTGCAAACTTCATATTCAATGTGAACATTTTGATAAATGTGTCAATTCCAAAATAATTATGAATAATTAAGGATAAAGCACATAGATATCCAATATTTTTAATACCCCCACATTTCAAAGATATTAAGCTTTAATTGAGTAAATATATAATCTTACAAATTTTTTATTGTTAAGATCACATGTTGTGAGGAGATGGTTGGTGCACGTGTTTATCAAACCAAATATTTGCAACTTTTCCTTAAACACATTCGCAAAATATTTTTTTTTCATAATAGTAAATTATAAATAAATAATTGATTATATTTAGTATATCTACTGAAGTAAGAATGTGTCTAATCATGAAAAGGATTAAAATAATACCACAAATCAAATTCATATTCTCATCACATCTGCCTTATAAGATTTAAAACACTTGCACCATGTCTTGGAGGAAAATAAACATGCCACCCAAGGAATTTGTGAACTAACTTTAAGGACTTAATTGACAACTATATAAGTTTTAAATTGCCACTTAAGTTTATTTGTTATATTTTATTTTCCATCTAAGCAAACATGCTTTAATGTGTGGTTCAAAATTTTATTATTGAGTTGAATGTACCCCACAATATATAATCACCAATATTTCTAAACTCACCAGACAATAATTCTGTGGATGAGATTTTCAATCATAGTAACTATGTCAAAAGAGAAATATGAGACATTTGGTAACGAAATTTAATGCTCTAACATGCATTGATCAAGTAATCTAATTATCAATAAACATGCCACCAAGCATTTTACTTACTAAAACCCAGACTGGTTGGGGACTTGGGCATAATAGATCATAATGAATCTTAAAATAAGAATCTTGTCACGTGCATTTTCAATTTCATACTAAAAATATCCTTTCTAAGAGTAATACACATTTCATAGAACAAATTATGCGTTGAACATCTTAATCAATGACCATAGTGTTGTTACAACTTTTCCACTCATCATTCACCAGACATTCATTTTAATATCTTAAAATATGAGGGCTCATGTAGAACTTAAAATAATTAAATCCCAACTAAATTATTATAATTATTACGATTAAAGGTTTCAAAACTTGAATTAAAATTGGTCATAATACATGATATTATTATTATATTTTATTTAATATGAAAATAAGAGTTACATGTCTAAATTGAATAATAATAAACCACCATTACTCATTGGAGTTAAACTTGAACTATAAATAAAATTATGGATATTAATTATGAAATTAACATCTTTTAAAATGTTAAATCAGTACATTTTCATAAATCTTAGATACTCGTATCTATCGTTAACCCAATCTGCCTGATATACCATATTGAGGTAGTGCATGTTTCATCTTTTTGAAACATTTACTCATAGCTTTTATCATTAGTAGGACAAAATTAAACAAATAAAATTTGAAATGAATAACAATTATGTTCTAACATAATTGTGGTCATCAAATAATTTTAATGACTACATAAAAAATCACTTGACTTTACCTCATATATTGCGAAGAATTAATTGTTTGCTCCATCTTATTTATTCATCAATAAAATGATTTCAACAGTCTGATATGCTCCAAACAAAACATTGATTTGTTTCATGTGAAACCAAAGAATGAAATCATCCCCCCACATTTTAAAAACACACTTTCCACCACCCAATATTCTTTATGTTTATAACAATATAATTATTTCAATGTCAAAGCTAATAAAAGATATTTAACACAAGTGGAAGATTTAGTATAATGCTAAGGAAAATACAAATTAAACAAAATTCAAATCACATGAATGTTTAAAAAAAAACCCCTCTACCGATATACTCGGCTTCAATTGCATGTATGATTGATTTGCCTTGTATTATTCCTCTAAATCAGCAATGCAATTTTTTAAATAATTTCTTGGGCTATCATGACACCATCTACCCTTAGCGAAAAATTGATGAATTTTCATTTACATAGATATAAGTTTGTAAGGATGTTCTAGTCCCTACTTGCTGCAAGATAATGCCACTTTGGGAATTTTTCAATGTTACTGTTCGAGATCATAAAACTAATATTTTACACATGTCACATAAAAGGAATTGTCTACATACAAATCACAAACACGACTTTAAATTGTCGAAAAAAATTGAGTGATTTGTGTGTCGATAAATTTATCAATTAGCATAATAATATAAACAATTAGACGTAAATATAATTCAACAATAATATAAAATAATAATAGGGTTAGAAAAACAAGCTTTGGGAGTCACGTCGAGGACACTGCCCTAAAATCATGTTGCCTCTCCTTCGTGCGGATTCTTTCAGCATTACACGGCTCCAAGATAAAACTTATATGGCTCTCCTTCTATGAGCACGACCATAGGGAGATGAAGAACGAGTCTTTCATCAAATTGCCACAAACTATAAAAATATAGTATAAAGTATAGATATAATATTTTATTTTTCCTTGTATCTCAAATTGTTTTCCTCAAATGAAAGAACTCCCTTTTATAGGGATAAATTTAACTCCACAATTAAACCACAATTGCACCATTAACATAGGTTACCATATGTTTTAATTTTATATTAAAACTTAAAAGCAAAGTGCTTTAATATTTGGAAAGGTTGGAACTTTTTTTAGTTACAACAGAACATATGCCTTCTATAGGCTTTAATATCATGTCGAGCCGATTTTATACTTTTATTACAAAGGACGATCAGATGGAATGACTACGTTAACTTGCTAATCAGAATATATATGCTTTTGGTTTTTCCTTGTACTAATCTCCTTTGCTATGGTGAAATAGCACGCACCACCAAAAAAAAAAAAAAGAAAAATAAAATAAAACAAATCAGTATAATACTTATTAAACGAACCAGAAATGCTGCAGAAAAAAATTCAGTATAATACTTACCAGAAGAAGATGCTTTATATCATCTCGGCTTAATTCAGGCTCAAGTTTTTGGTTGAGATCAAGGAGAGCGTCCAGTAAATCATTTTTCACTGATGTACCTCTCGATTTCAACCGTTCATCTATTATGCCATCGAATATTGCAAACAACTTATCAAAATAAACCTTGTTCCGGCGCAAATTTCCTTGCGGATCATAATATTTGAGAACTGGAAAATAGTCTGCAATATTAGGAGTTCCAATACATTCCATCACACCCCATACAACGTCCTTAAACTCTTGAGAAGAATCAGAGTTAAAATCTGCAAATTCGACTGAAAAAAGAGTTGCCGACATCAAATTAATTGATGTGATTAAAGCAGCTTCACCAATTTTAACAGTCCGCCCATTAACACTACACTGATTCACATAATCACTCAGTATCAGCAACTTTTCTTGGCGAAGGTCCCAACTTGCGTCAAGCCGAGGCGTTGAAAACATTTGTTCTTTACATATTCTGCGAAGTTTACGCCATTGATTTTCCGCGGGCAACCACACCATAGAAAGTTTGTCGTGTTCTTTTGCCATGGCTGCACTAGGAGGACTTCTGCTGGAGAAGACTTGATCGTATTTTTGCAATACGTCTTTGGCTATTTCGGGTGATGAAACAACTACAACATCAAGACACCCTATTTTAAGATATATTAAGGGTCCATAGGTTTTGGAGAGTTTGGCCAGCGACTGGTGGGGTTTCTTGCCGAGTTCTAGCATGTTTCCAATGATCGGAAAAGGATATGGCCCCGGCGGGAGCTTGCCGGATTTCTGATGCTTTGAATTTAAGGTTTGGAAAAGAATCCATATCCATATTATAGATAAAAGAAGCAGCAAAAATGTTAGGAAATCCATGGATACGGCGTTTCTTTCTTCCCTCTTCTTGTCTTCTATGGCTTCACCACTTATTCAATCTCAAAAAGTAGTGATTAATATTGCCCCGGTTCTCAACCCCCCGCGTCCTCAAGCAAATTATCCCTTGTTTGAGTCCCATTTTTTCATCAAAATACATTTTTCAACAGTGATTTGACACAATTTTAATCACACATTTTTCAATAAAATAATATTATACGCAAATCAAAAAATATTTCTTATTTTTTAACCACACATTTCTCATTAATATACTATTCAAAAATTCATTTTCTCCTTTAAAATGGGGCTCAAACAAGGGCTAAATTTCATTTCTCTCACTCTTATTTTCAATTATACAATTTTTCATAAAATAATATTATGAGCCTGTTTGGAAGTAATTTTAAGAATTGATTTTTTGACTGTTATGAGAAAAGTGGAATTTACCTGTGAGAGAAAAAGTCAAATATGACGGTTGGAATAATGAAATAACGGTCAAAAATCAATTTTTTGGGTGAAAAAATCGAGCCAAAATAGGCCCTATACATAAATTGAAAATTTATATTTCTTTTTCAACCACCCATAATTTAAAAAAAAAATACTATTTCACCTATTATATTTTGGAATAATGGGGCCAAACGGGGGCATAATGATAAATTTTTAGAAACCTACGATGAATCCTTACTATGGCCTTGTTTAAGCCCTATTATTTTCTCATTAAAATAAAAAATATTTTCGTTATTCATCAATCAAGTCACCATATTTGACCTTTTATTTTTAATGTATGATCCATAATGATTATATTTTTTATTTTTATTTTTACAATAATATGACTCAAACGGGGCTATATTAGAAGAGACAATCTTTCATTTAAACAATTTTTTTCCCAGCTTACGCACATTCATCCCCCACCATTCATTCATGAATCCCTACAATAAAAAGAAAAATATGGACGTTTAACTGCCGGCAATTGTTGACTCTCTCCTAACCTACTACTACTGCTATTATCTCTAACTACTTTTCTTTCCCCATTTCAAACTTGTCCAATTAGTACCAGGATTCAACTTAAGTGTTACTTAAGGAAAATGTTATGAGTTCGAATTTTGGGGAACACGACAGAAAGCTCTGAGAGGTAAGTGGGCGCAAGGCCCACCCAAAGCGAACAGTACGTAAGCAGATGGTTTGGGTACAGAAACCCGGTCGTGACAAAAAAAACACCCCTCATTTTTTTTACTATGTGAACCTAATCTTGTCATTTAGCATAAATGATTTATTTGTTTACATGAACTTTTAGAAAATTATTTGAGTCAAATATTTAAAGTTGATAAAAATATATCGATATTATATTCATTTTGTAACTCGTGCTGAATAACATAAATTGGCTCGAGAAAAAATAATTTTGGACTAGCCATAATCGAGTTATCTTAATAGAAAGAAAATTATTTCAATCCTATATTTTATTAATAAAATATATATGTAATAATGATAGGTGAATATTAAATAATAAAATGAAGTGTGGGATGTTTTGGGAATTGAAAGAAAAAACGTAAAACCAACCATGTTTTCTTTTAACTAATATATAAATCTTTTCAACTTTTCACCACGATGGATTTGAAATAAAGAGCAAGTTAATTAACCATTAAATTCGCTAACGTGTGATGGTTTGTATTTCAAGTGAATATTATGTATAAAAGGGTGTGAGAAATATTGTTTTGTTCTCATTACATATACACGAGAACACACACAATTTTCAATAGGGGGTGTTAACTTGTTTCACAAAATATTTTCAGATATTAATATCAAATTGAAGTAAGAAATGTGCAAGTGGTTAATTCTTATTCTTGATATTTTTATAAATTTTGACATGAAATACGTTAAGGTCCTCCCAAAGCGGACAGTACGTAAGCTAACAACTTGGGTACAGAGACTCGGGTCGTTACAGTTAAGAAGATAGATTTCTATTTTGAATACAGCTTGGAAAATTCTTAGTGGCAGGCAAGAACTTTGGTTACGGTCATAAGCAAAGGTTTTCAGGGAAAGGTTGTGGAAAGTGGGTTGCCAATGATTTTTTGCAGGGCCAGGTTTGTCTTACTGAAATTGGTTGTTTAGTGAAGCTAATATATATAAAATAAAAAAGACCTTTTGGTGGAACATGTCTGTAAATCCACAATAAATAAGTGTTTTATGCATTGATGAGATCAACAACATATAAGGATATTAGAAATCTGGCGCAAAAATCCTCCCAAAAGACTGAATTACTTGATGGAAAAGAGGAAGCAATATGAAAATGTTAGGTAGTGATATAAATGAAAAGTGACATAAGGAAAAGGTCAAAAAATACCTTTTGCACCTCTTGAACACGTGCCTTTGCCTCTTTTGTGAAGTCTTCTGAACTTGGTATGGAGCTCAAAACACTTCTCATCACGATCTTTTCTTTCGTGGTCCATCTCCTGTTGAACTACCCAAAGAAACCATTAAACAAGTTTAGTACGATAGTGGTAGAATAACAAAGTAGAGTTAATAAATCTCTTATCCCCAAGAACTCTATCCTAAGGCCACATTTAACTAATACATCAATTACCATCACCAAGAATCATAAATGGATCTAATTTGAAAATATATTGTCAAATCCAATCAATAGAGATAGCATGGAAATCAACAAAAAATAATACAACCTTCAGCAACTTAGAAAAAAGCTCTTGAACATTTGCATATGCCTCTGAGTGTGCTGCTCCAAGATGTTTTAGAGGATCCTCTGAAGCACCCTCAGTTTGTCTTTCCTCTAGAAGTTCTCTTTTCGAAGATTCTAATTTTTCATGAAGCTCTCTGACGTCATTATTGGACGCCAAATGGTCTAGCTCCACAGTTTTATTTCGTTTTCCAGGCTCTCCAGAAACAAGAATCTTTCTTCATATCCACAAACTGAGACTTTAAATATTCATTGTGGAAACTAGGTTCTACCGCAGTCTCTTCAAGTTGATCATGGCCACAATTAGTATCTTTACTTCCACAACTCATTATCCTCCTCCACACGATTAGCCAGTGTTGAACACTATAAACCCCTTCTTGAGACATTGTGGCGAAGCTTTATTGAAAAGCTGGAAATTAGTTAACGACATGATCAATAAAGGACAAACATAAGCTAAAATTAATAAGATAGCACATTGACATTAACACTCAAAGTTATTGCATCAATATTATATAGTACTTTTCCACATTTACTATAAAATGGGGGATTCCTCTATTTTATTTTATTTTATTTTATTTCAATTTCTAGGTGGTTAAATTCGATGAAGCCATTATTTACATCAATTGAAGAAAAAATTAGAACTAGCTTGAACAATAAAGAAGCAAATATATTCAAGATTTGGTAATAAATCATTCTATAGTTAACCTATATTGGTTGTTAGACTCGTTCTTCTTGAGTTAAAGTGCTTCCTATCCTTTGTCTGCTTGAAAGCGTAAGAAAGGGCTTGAGTTACTAATTCGGTAGATAGATGAATTAATGAATTGAACTACAAGGCAAATCTGAAGTTCACTAAAACATGAGCTCAATACTTACAGCACAATGTTCAAAATGAAAAATAATTAGTACCATGAAGTTGGTACAGTTAAAATAAAAGAAAACAGAAAACTTAAAATTAATTACACAAAAAAGGAGCGGTAACATTTCAACTACAACACCACACAACTAAATCCAATCAATTTGGTGCTGACTAATGTCAACATAAAGAAAAGCAATGAATAATGAAAAAGGGGGAAAAAATAAGAAAGAGCAAGGGATCACATGAAAGATGAAAGAGCAAGGGATCACATGAAAGATTACAATATCACATTTGATCGTGTTTGGCAAAAAAATGTGACTTGTGGTTTTCTAAGTTACACATTGTGAGAGTGAACTAACATTTTGACTTGGATTCACACAAAACCAGATGAAAAAACACAAAAATAAATAGAGGAAGCACAATAAATTTTTATTAAAAGGGTGTCTTGTAACGCCGAAACTATTAAACGATAAGCTTTAAAATTGAAATGTAAGAATGTCTTACTTTACAAGATACCCTAAATGGATTGCATTCTCTCTATTTCTAATATAAAAACTAACATAGACAATATCTTGAATGACCTTTTTAACAATTCTTGCATTGCCAAACTATTCTAAAATTTGTTGTCCACAAAAACAACGTAACATGATTTCAATTGTAAGTTGGATGTAAATAGATACTATGTAACAAGAGAGAAAAAATTTATAAATATTGGTTGTGAAGTAGAGGAGGGGCTCATGAACAACTTGAGTAAATAGAAAAGCACGTGAAAAACATGGCATCAGTAACTTTGGGACTGAGATCACCAACAAAAATGTTGTAGTGACCCATATAGACGGTTTATAGTGTCATTGCACCAAAAATTACAAGCCATCGATTTGATAAAGCAAAAAAGAAACATGGGTATGAAAACATAAAACTATGTAACCACTTGATGTATCCTCCCTCTGACCATTGGCACATGCCTAGTTAACTTTGATGGGCTTCCCAAACCTACAGAAAAAATAAAAAACACATAATAATAGATTTATATGCAAATCACAAAAGATTTTAATATTGGACTTCCAACATGTTATACTCACAAATGTCTCCCATTAAGAAATAGTATCGCAAGTGCAGCTGATTGACGATCAAAATAATGAATAAATCCATAGGATGACTGCAATTGAGCAAAATAGATTATAAATACCAGAAACACAATCATGGGCTAGAAATCTAAGTCCATACGTTCCGACTTAGAAATGTAAATCACTGTAAACAGCACACATAAGGTCAAACGTACCTTTTCTTTTCTAATAAGCTTGCAGCTTTCCATAGGACCAATACTTGCAAAAACTTCTTGAAGTGGTTCAGTAACTTGCATGTGAATGTTTCCAGCACACCTGCATTTCCTCAAAAATAAAAAATAGAAGTTCAAAAAGAAAAGGAAACAAAGAAAAATAGAAAAAACTATAAGAATCCCCTCCAGATGTTACAAAATGAGATGATACTAAAAAGCAGCACATATATGCCAAACACAAGAATAACGACAATAAAATTATCCTACAAAATGGAGAAGATGAATAAAGCCACTGAAAAGTTTAAGAGATTAAGCTTTGGTTAGGTAAATGGGTAAAACAAGGCACATAACAGATAGTAATGATGTGAAGGTTCATAGGACCCAAATATAAAATGAAATGTGGGACTTAAAACGTTAACAATGACACTATCTAGGCAATCATTCAAAAAAGAGAAAAGAAATTTAAAAAATAAAAATAAAAATCTGTCTCAACAACACTCACACACTGCGGCATGTATTTGGATCAAACCCAGGAGGCAGATTTCCACTTGGGATTGGTTCAATCTGCAAAATAAAGAAGTGAAAAAAAAGGGGAAAAATGAAAATAAGGATTAGGAAAATCTCCCATAGGCAGATTTCCACTTGGGATTGGCTCAATCTACAAAATAGAAAAGTGAAAAAAAAAAAAAAAAAAAAAGGGGCAAATAAAAAAAAAGGTTAGGAAAATCTCCCATATCGACTATCACCCCAAGTGAAAAAAAAGGGGAAAAATGAAAATAAGGATTAGGAAAATCTCCCATAGGCAGATTTCCACTTGGGATTGGCTCAATCTACAAAATAGAAAAGTGAAAAAAAAAAAAAAAAAGGGGCAAATAAAAAAAAAGGTTAGGAAAATCTCCCATAGGCAGATTTCCACTTGGGATTGGCTCAATCTACAAAATAGAAAAGTGAAAAAAAAAAAAAAAAAGGGGCAAAAAAAAAAAAAAGAGAAAAAAAAAAAAAAAAAAAAAAGTGGCAAATAAAAATAAAGGTTAGGAAAATCTCCCATATCGACTATCACCCCAAGGAAAAAAGAAAATCACAAAATGCCAAGGAATTGTTGTTTGAGTTTAAACGGCATGATTAATTTATAGTTGCTTTGAACAAAAGAAGACAGTAAATACAAATTTGAAGACATTCAAGTAACATAATGGCTATGTCTAAGAGATATGATATTTCTAATGAAAATTTTTAACAGCAATGTCTATATATGTCTAAGAGATACATCATTTCCCTATCAAACTTCTTTTCCTTTGGACTCCCAACCATCTCTCTTTTAATTCTCATGCGGCCGCAAATACAGCCCTTTCTCCACCACTTTGATTAGTGAATTCCACCTCCATCCCAACTTTAAACCACCGCCAAAGGTCGAACAAAAACAGAGGAACACCAACAGTTGAGCGAAGCCTTTCAAACAAGAAAATGAAAATCAATTTTTGCACGAGAACAAAATTGGGTTGTGTATCAGAAGTAAATTTTGATCGTTAGAAGAAAGTTAACATTTCAGACGCCAACATTAAAGATAGTAAATTGGTACAATGTTCTAGGAACAAATCATCAAAATACACATAAAAAGTAAAACCCAGAAGAATTCAAACTGAACGTCACATAAACAATAAGAACAAATCGTTGAAATCGAGTTTAAAAAGGAAACTTAAGGGTAAAAACTCCCAAATCGGCCAAAAAATCTCCAATATACACACAGCAACATCTTCTGATCCTCGTGAAAGCATACCTTAAATAAAGTTGAAGAAAAATAACAAAGACTGGCAGAAAACTCGCTTCTTCGCAGATTCAGGCAAAGGGTGAATGATTTGTGTCATAACATATTGTTGAAGGACACGGCAGTATGGTTGTTGCTAAGAGAACGAAAGAAACGACTCTAGGGTTTCCTTTTGTCGAGTGAAAATGAAAACCGAACATAGAAGGAGATTTTCATGTATCTGTATTTCCAAGGCAACAAACACGCTCTGATATTTGTATTTCCAATGCCTCCCCCACTGACTGAGCCGACCCAAATGGCTTGTGAACAGTAACACAAAAGTGCCTCTTTTATATGTAGTTAGATAGATATAATTGAACTGTGAAGTTGAAGGTTACAGGAAAAACCAAAGGACTGAACTATCTTGCTCTATTTTAAGTTCCTAAGCTCAATAAAAAGTACAAATAGTGTTAAACAAAATTGAATTCAAACATTTTGCAAACTGAATCCCTGATCCCCATCAACTACTATTGAGCTTACTCTATTCATGTTCCTATACTTTGCAGAGCAGCCAACTGTGGCTAAAGGATATCATCTCCTGATCTTGTCCATGGAGTGTGTTATTGAACATGGATAAATGTAATTATCTAAAGCCATCATAACACATTAATAAGAAAACTGATATTGCAGCTAAAAAAAACTTGAATGTATTACTGTCCCTTCTAGTGGATGAATTCTTTGTTATCAACAAGTACTTGGCATTTAAAATTAGTACTCTACTTCTAGGTACACTGTTATCATATATGAGCTCTTCAACATTGTTTAAGTTCAAAAGTGAATTTGACGATATCATATCATTGGTAACTTTTCTTTTTAGTAAAACATATCAGATTATTAGGTAATAGTTCGTAGAATTCAGCAGAAATAAAATATGAGCTTCAGTCATATATATGGAGTAAGAAACACTGTTCTTACTTCATTTGCACATGTCCTATATTTCAATCATATTTAATAGTGTATTAGTTTTTTTCTCTATCTATTTACTGTTTCTTTTAGAATTTACTAATTTCCTTATTTTGTCAATCCTCTAAGGTTCATTGCTAGCTTCAAACATACTACATCTAAGCAATCTTCTCTTCCTATTGCCAGGTAATGTGCACTCTTCTCTTCTATTTCTTTCCTTCCTTTTTGGTTCTTATGTTTCCAATTTCTTGTTTCCTTGTATTTATAGACAATTAGACATGTGGGTTATTTGTATAATCTTCAATTCGTTAATTCATTCCTTATTGTTAATTTTTTTGCTTTCTATCTTCTTTCTTCCGTATGCATTTTTTTCTTAACATAATCTGTGCTCCATTCTATGTTCTATGTGCAATCTTATTTCATTTGGTGTGCTTGTTGTCCTCGATTTGTTTACCTTCTGCGCACATCGGTTATTCATTAAGATTTTAATTCGTTTTGGGCTATCGTATTTCCTTTTTTCGATTGTCCATCTTTGAGAGTTCACTTTTCAGAATCTATTTACTTGCTTATATTAATTATGATGTGAAAATTACCGTTGCATTTAAATGTTCGTTCTAATTTTAATGATTGTACTATGTGGTGTGAATGAGTGTAATCAATTCTTTAAGATGTTCAATATAATAATTCTTTAACGAAGTGAGAATTAATGTTGTCCAAATGTAGCTTTTTTCATATAAATGCGATTTCTGCTTAACACTGCTTTACACCGTGTATAATTTTATTTTATTTTTCATATTCTCCCGATTGTTCAAGAATTTCTCAATTTCGACTTAATGGTTTAAAATTAGAAGGCCTTGTTTGAGTAGTAATAGTAAAGATCAAATCTTGAGTAAATTATCACCTTCAATTGCGAAACTCATTGAACTAAAGATTTATTTTATTTTATTTTATTTTTATTTTTTAATTTGTAGAGTTTAGCTCGTTACATGCATTCATGCTAGCACTATACTCTCCTCTACAAAAGGTAATTGCTTTTTATTTTTTTCTATTTACTAATCATGCGACATACCCTTCTATGTGTTTTTAAGGAAAGATTGTTAATATTTTTCGGATAAAGTATTATACTGTTAAATGTCATGTTGTCGTGCAAGAAAAGAAAAATTATGGCTATCTAGCGAAAGTTTATGATTATTTGTTCTTGACCTCTTGCAGCCAAGTTAAGTCTGCACATGAGAAACGTATTTCTGCATTCAATGTAATACTAAAATAACTTACATGAAATTTGCTTGAGAAAAATAGACCCAAAATTTAGCCTATTTTTTACCCCAATTTTTTCAAAAACTCATTTTTCAAAATTCATTTTCAACCGCACATTCTTTCATAAAATAATATTACATGTAAACCGAAAAGTATTCTTCTTTTTAATTACATATTTTTCAAAAAATCACTATTCCAAAATACATTTTCTTACCAAAATGGGGCCAAACATAGGCTTAATGTGACACATAATGCCAGCTACTAGAAAGATTAATAGATATGATGATCCAATTATGGAATAGCTCTCGAGGTCATCAACCAATGAGCTTTATGAGGAACATCAAAATACACAAAAAGCTACGTATATAAATTTTCAATTGTGTTGCTGTATTTCAAGATGGATACTGTTGGGGATCCTAGGAGTTCAATCAACCAAAACAACAATAAACAAACAAGATTCAAGGCAAAAACAAGAAAATAAAACCGGAAGAATACAACCCCTTTTGGCCGAAATCTGTCCAGCTTTCCTTCCTCGTTTCAGCAGCTTCTTCTTCGATTTATGGGTGTTTTTCCAGGCTCAGGAACAGCCCCATGCTATGCCAATTGCCTTCCAAAGAGAGAGGGGAAAAACCAATGAAGAACCACCACCCTTTGCTATGAAACCGAGAGCTCCTCTCTACTGCCGGGAGAAAAGAAATCGAGAGCTGCACCTTTGCTGGCTATGAAAGAGACCGAGAGCTGCTCTTTTCTTATTTGAAATGGTAGAGAGTACATATGAAGGAGAAGGAAGGAAGACCATGCCTCTGCCAAAACGTGGGAAGACCTTATTGTGTCAACCTCACTCCCATCAAGTCACAACATTAGGTGGTGGGGTTAGGTGAACCATATCCTCACATTCTTCACCTTGGTTCTCCTAACACTCTCTCTTGGTTGCGAATTTGCACATGGAAGAACTGTTCATCATCATCGCCCACCACCTGCAAGAAAAATTAACCAGTGTCAATATGTAATAAAGATAAGCACAATCTAAATTTACTTGCAGGTAGAATTTTTGTTCCCATATCAGAGGGATTCCTATCAGTGTGAATTTTAACAAGATTAACTTCACCTTGAGACAGTTTCTCACGTATAAGATGATATTTTACCTCAATATGTTTAGTTCTTTCATGGTAAACAGGATTTTTACAAAGCAATAAAGCACTTTGACTATCAGTAAACATAACAGGTGTATCATGCATGAAGTTCAATTCTTTTAAAATTCCTTTTAACCAAATACAATTTTTTTTAGAGCTTCGGTTATAGCTACATATTCAGCTTCAGTGTTGGATAGTGTAACCAAAGGTTGCAATTGAGATTTTCAAGTTATGCAATTGTCTCCAAGAGTAAAGAAATAGTCTGTAGTTGATTTTCTACTACCTTTGTAACTAGCAAAGTCAACATCTACATAAACCTTAAGGGTTAAAGATTTCAGTTCTTCTCTAATACACTAGACCCAAATTTAATGTCTCAACAATATATCTCAAAACCATTTCATTCTAGCCCAATGGTGCTTACCAGGGTTGGTGGTGTGTTGTCGTAGGCAACCAAAAATAAAACATATAATCCTAGAAATCTAGGTAATAGTGCGAGTAAGGATCGTTCACACAAAAAGTGTCTAATCTAACTTTATGCTATGTAAACCCCCAAAATCTTCTTAGTACTCCCCAAATCTTTCATATCAAATTCTGATTTTAAAAGGTTCTTCATCTTAGTGATTTCAGTCTTACTTGAACTTGCTAGAAGCATGTCATCTACATACAGCAACAAGTAGACCTCACAGCCCTCCTTACTATCATTATA
>NC_036251.1:28313062-28332503 GCF_002742605.1 Olea europaea var. sylvestris
AGCTTCAGCCCAAAAACCTTTCGCAAGGCCAGAGCTAATCAACATACACCTAACTTTGTTCATTATGGTCCTGTTCATTCTTTCAGCGACCCCATTTTGTTCAGGTGTGTATTTAACAGTTCTGTGTCTTGTTATACCTTTCTGCTTGTAGAAGTTGTCAAATTCGCTATTACAGAATTCAAGCTCATTATCAGTTTTTAACGTTTTAAGTTTCTTGTCTAACTGATTCTCAACAGACTTTAACCAAATCCTGAATTTTCCAAAAGTTTCCGACTTAGCCTTCAAAGGATAAATCCAAACCTTTCTTGAGTAATCATCCACTAAGGACAAGAAGTACTTGCTCCCACCAAATGTGGAGTGCTTCTCCGGGCCCCATAGATCAGCATGGACATAGTCCAATGGTCTGTTGGTCCTATGAGAGCTAGCTTCAAAGCTCACCTTATGAGACTTACCCAAAACACAAGTTTCACAGAATTCCATAGTTTCAATGTCATCTTTTCCAAGTAATTTCTGATTACTTAAAGATTTTAGACCTTTAAACCCAATGTGACCCATTCTGTTATGCCAAAGTTCAGTTTTGTCTTTACTTACAGCAAGAAGGCTAGAATCGAATGGTATTTCAGTTCTACCCTCAAGATAGTACAGCCTGTTCCTCTTGGGCCCCTTCATAACTATAAGAGAACCCTTCATAATTTTCAAAATCTTGTTACCAGACTTGAAGGTATATCCCTCATCTTCCAGAGAACCTAAGGAAATGAGGTTCCTCTTTAAATTTGGGACATATCTAACATTTCTAAGCTGCGTGACGGTCCCATCGTACATCCTGATGGCTATGTCACCAACTCCAATCACATTTTGAGAATTATTGTCTCCCATGTAAACCTTCCTAGGTTCAGTCTCCCTATAGTTTATAAAACCAAGACCTATCAGGGCATATATGGAAAGTGCACCCTGTGTCAAGAATCCAATTTTTGTCAAATTCTTCTTCAGACGCATTCATGACATGCAAACTATTAAATTCAGTAGCAATAGCAGCATTATCAACATCAGAATTGTTCGGGTCTTTTTGTTTCCTTTTCCAATCAAAGCAGTCTTTCTTGAAATGTCCTAACTTTCCACAGTGATAACATTTCTTACCGCTTTTATCTTTAGATTTGGATCTCATTTTAGATTTTCCTCTCCCCTTCTTGTTATGGAAGTTGAATTCTTTCTTTTCAGATCTTCCCCTAACAAATAGACTCTCTTCACGAGAATGAATTTTGTTCTCTCTTTTTAATTCAAGTTCTCTTGATTTTAAAGCATCAGAAACAATAGCTTGAGTGAGAGTGTCCCTACCATACTTTATGGCATTTTTCATTTTTCTGTAAGATTCGGGCAAAGAGTTTAGCAATATGACAGCTAAATCCTCATCATCAAATGTTTTATCATTATGAGCTAGAATCTTAACAATTATGCTAAAGTCACTCAAATTCCCCTCGACATCCTTCCCCGGGTCCATCTTAAAACTAAACAACTTCTCCAACAGGTATATTTTGTTAGGTAAAGTTTTAGTTAAGAACAGGGCATCTAAAGCAATCCACAAAGCTCTAGCAGTTTTAGCACTATCAACTTGTCTCACAATATTGTCAGATAGATGCAAAATTATATAACTGTAAGCAATTTCATTCATGTCTTCAATTTCAGTTGTTTTAGCTTTTAACTCATCAGAAAATGTAGCGGGATCATCAAGAGCTTTAGCAACTCTCTGTTGGACCAAAATGGCCCTCATTTTCTGTTTCCATATCGAGTAATCCCCCTTTCCATCGAATTGCGATAATTCGACCCTCGAACCCATTATAGATTCTATAAAAGAGTGGCCTGTACTCGTGGACACAACAAAAAAGGTTTTGAAAAATTCTTTTCCAGATGATCAATATAAAACTGAGTGCCGAGTTTTAAAAAACAATTTTTAGAAATGAAGCACAACAGTGAAATAATCCGTTCACTAAACACAGGTATATAAAGCAGGTAAATATGCTTCCAGGTTACAAATTAATCACAAGAATTCAATCAACAGGATTCACAAATAAGCAACCAAGCAATAACCATGCATAAACCGGTAAGGATACCAAACCTAACCTAACGGAGAGTTTGGAATAATCTTACCAAACTACTGTTGACAAACAGTAAATATACCACCAAGTTTCTGAACCAAATTGCCGTAGACGTCAAGGTAGGGGCAAAATCGTCCAACTTTTTCTGTAAAATTTGAAACAAAAAACAAACGACATCAGTGCGTTAAGGACGTCAAAATAAGTAAACTGCCCGAAAAAAGCTCGCCGGAGGTCCGGCCACGCGCCGCCGCCGGTCACGCGCCCCACCACAGGGTGCGCCTCCTCATGCTGGTCATGGTTCCATGGTCCATTTCGCCGAAAAGTCAATAGGTTGGCCGGAAATCAAGTTTTTCAGATTCGGTTTTAAAATGGTAATGGCGATTTCTTGCTGGTTTTTGATCGATTTTGGACTAATATCACTTCTCCTAGCTCTGATACCAGTTTGTTGGGGATCCTAGGAGTTCAATCAACCAAAACAACAATCAACAAACAAGATTCAAGGCAAAAACAAGAAAATAAAACTGGAAGAATACAACCCCTTTTGGCCGAAATCTGTCCAGCTTTCCTTCCTCGTTTCAGCAGCTTCTTCTTCGATTTATGGGTGTTTTTCCAGGCTCAAGAACAGCCCCATGCTATGCCAATTGCCTTCCAAAGAGAGAGGGGAAAAACCAATGAAGAACCACCACCCTTTGCTATGAAACCGAGAGCTCCTCTCTACTGCCGGGAGAAAAGAAACCGAGAGCTGCACCTTTGCTGGCTATGAAAGAGACCGAGAGCTGCTCTTTTCTTATTTGAAATGGTAGAGAGTACATATGAAGGAGAAGGAAGGAAGACCATGCCTCTGCCAAAACGTGGGAAGACCTTATTGTGTCAACCTCACTCCCATCAAGTCACAACATTAGGTGGTGGGGTTAGGTGAACCATATCCTCACAGATACTAACATCCATGGAACCAAAATAAATTCAGTTGTTGAAGATCAACTGATTCTATAGTTTGAGATTTGTAAAATTTTATTGAATTTATTAATATCAATAGTGCTTCTTTTTTTAAATAACTGAAAGCAAAAGGAATTGAACAAGAAGAAATGAAAATGAGTTGCATAAATGCTAACTTTCGAGAGGTTTGCACTCTCCCACTCCAATTTAGGTAAATGGTGTGCAACTACTCTCTCTCCCATATTGATTCTAACTTAAATTTTATTCTATTTTCCCATAGAACCCATATTCCCTTAACAGAATACAATGCATTATCGATGTCTATAACCTATTGTTGCACTACTGTCTTCATCAACTGTAGGCCTCCAAATTCTTCTTTCGACCCTAAATTATTGTTGCCTGCTATCTTCATCGCCTGTAGGCCTCCTACCATGTAATTCTTGTTATATTATTGCACCTGCATATAATTTCAACCTTCTACTTTGACATGAGAGCTTTGAATTCAATTTAAAGATAATTATAATCCTTATCTTACTTGCATATAAACATAATAAGTTCTACTTTGGCCCATTAGTCCATTCATGTTTTCTGTAGGTAAAGGATCAAAAAGCATTACACGAACAAATAGATGCAATAGAGGATGATTGCTCTCATAAAGAATTATCCTTCGTAACTTCTCTCAACATATCTTTGCCTTTTGTTTTATATTTTTTACATAACCAATTACGAAAATAAATTTTATCTGGATCTTGTTTGAAGTTTTCTTGATTTCTTCATACTCATGGGATGCTTCATAACTATATTTATATGGGTGAAACCATACGAAACTTCATCTCATCAAATTAAGTTAATTTTGTCGACCTCATTCAATGCATATTATCTACCATCAATCCTTGTCATTTGAGACGCTAACATTTCCTTAAAAATAACACGGTCCGTGCATTGCTCGGGTAAACGACTAGTAATATTAAAAAGTAGTGTTTAATATAATGATTAATTTTATAAACTTTTCAGGAATAGTTTCTGAAATTTATCCTTAAATAATATTAAATATATGCGGACCCCAAATCTAGAATGACATAATAGATAAACTTTGGGATAATTAGCTAAAAACATCCCTATCGTTTATACTTATTGCGAAAATGGTCCCTATTATTTCAAACTTATCATTTGCACCCTCATTTCAAACATTTCTTGCAGAATTAGTCCTTTCCATCACGTTTCGTTAAATATGTGTAACTTGACCAAAACAGTCCTATTGTTTGCATTAATTGCGCAAATAGTCCATATGATTTCAATTTTGAAATTTGGACACTCTAATCGACAATTATTTGCTTAAAAGGCCATTACCATCCATTTTCTCCATTATAACATTATAAAATAACTAATTTATCATCCTCTTCAAATAAACAAATAGAAAAAAAATAATATAAAAAATTGTATACAGAGTTTCTAGTTTTTTTAAAAAATAACTAACGAGTCTCACTTAAAACAATCTAAAATATTCTAATAAAAGAAAATATTTTATTTTTTCAATCAACCCACCTACCTATACTTCTATGCACCACCACCAATACCAAAATAATTAAAAAGAGAAGTAGAAATATAAAAAATTATTTGATGAGGAATAAGCACCATTTTGTTTTATATATTTTTTTCTATTATTAATTTTTTTTAATTTTTAATTTTTAAATATCTTTTTAATTAATTTTGTGATGGTAGTGGAGTGTAGGGGATGGGTGTAGGGGTCGTTGGGTTAATTGGAAGATAAAATATTTTTCTTTTATTAGAATATTTAAAATTATTTTACGTGAGATTTCTTTGTACTTTTTAAAAAACATGAAATTCTAGATGCAATTTTGTATATTATTTCTTTTTTTTCTTTTTGTCTATTTACTTAAAGATGAGGATAAATTAATCATTTTACAACATTATAGTAGAGAAAATAGATGATAAGGACATGTTAAGCAAATAAATGTCAATTTAAGTGTCCAAATATCAAAATTGGAACAATTGGATCTATTTACAAAATGAAAGCAAACGATAGAGATGTTTTGCACCAAATTACACATATTTAATGG
Organism: Olea europaea var. sylvestris; assembly: GCF_002742605.1. Lineage (NCBI taxonomy): Eukaryota > Viridiplantae > Streptophyta > Magnoliopsida > Lamiales > Oleaceae > Olea > Olea europaea. The sequence goes on from NC_036251.1 coordinate 28,318,173, forward strand.
AAGAATTTAACGGAATACAACGGAAATGACCAATTTCACAATAAATGCTTGAAATGAGGATGTAAATACCAAGCTTGAAATGATAGAATCATCTACACAATGAGTGCAAACTATATGAATGTTTTTTGCTAATTACTTTGTAACCTTGACGTCAAAGGCTTGAAATTTAAAAATTTCTGCGGAAAAGGAAACGGCATGGATAACTTCGTTACACCGACGTCCAATTCCTAAATTTCAAAAATTGGACTGCACTTTTCCCAAATTTATTGTCATGTAGCGAAATGATTTCTAAATTTCAAGAATAACAATTTAATTCTAAATTTTTATTATTATGACCGCATAATTAATTCTCATCTACTAAAATTCTCCTAATTTTATTTTAAGTTAGACATGTAAATATGGTCCAATAAAGCTATTCGTACAAAATGGTCTCCTTGGGCCTTTGTGCACATGTGGCCCGCACGACCATTTACTATTCTAGTCGTGCCGGCCTAGGCCCTATTTAAAATTGCTTGACCAAGATTTGTTGTAGATCTTGTCTTTTCTTTTTAGGTAGAAAAAAGAAAAAAGAAAAAAGAATCCCAATATTAAAACGTATTTATGTAGCTACTCAAACCTTAAATTAGGTTGCAACATTATTAATCAAGATGCACCAATCAAACGTTACTATGGGGCATAGCCTCCTCTCTCTCCCTCTCTCTAGCTCTCTCTCTCATATATATAATATGATCGTTTGTTTTTCACAAGTGTAGGTTATCGTGAATAAGTAATAAAGTGATAAATAGGATATCATTTTTATGAAGACTATGTAGTCAATTTAGGATCAATCAATTCTAACTCCAATCAAATAACAAATTACTTTTTCAATAAAATCATCACGCAGTAAATCAACAAAGCCCAAAGTGATGTCTCTTTCCCTTTCAAGTTTACCTACTACGGTACCAGAGTGAATATGATCTCCACCAAAACTTTGGTTTGCACAACCAAAAAATTATTCTGAGGGCTTACAAGAAGATCAAAAAATAAGAGATTTTATCAAAAATTATATACAAAAGAATATGAGAATATACTCCGGCAAAAGGGATGACGGAGGGATCGTACCATTCGAGCCGTTTTTTTCATGCTTTTCCCGGAGGTCTGAAGAAAGCTGCAATCAAGAGGATTTCCCTAATCTTCTCTTCCGACCGATAGCAAAGTAGTACCGTGAGGGAAGGGTGAAAAGAACCCCCATCGGGGGGTGAAATAGAATATGAAACCGTAAACTCTCTAATTATTCTAGTGAGTAAATTACGATGCTTTTGAAAATTTAGATTGGATGGTTATTAAGACCTTTAATCCCGCTTATTAATCTGTTTTAATATAATTCAATAACATGATGATATGTGTGCACTCTTATGATCAATGTTCCTATATTAATTAAAAGCATGTCTCGATGTCAATTAAATCTCTTATCTCATGTAACGTTTCCTATATTTCTATGAAAGATACGAACACGAAATCATACATAAAAAATACTAGAACATCTATAAAAATCATGAAAAGCATAATAGTATATCTTTATTCATTATCAGACTTCATAATGATTGTTGGAAAGTTCTATCTATCCTATTGTCTCTCTCGATCCAATTAATGATTAAGAAATTAAAAAAGGTATTAAATTTTATAATAATCATCTAAAAATAAACACTTATTGAACTTCAAATTATCGAATTAATATTAAAAACTTCATAATAAGGATTCATCAATATTTTAGCAATTAAAACCCTAGCCTAATATTATGAAATCACAAGAAAATATATTTAATTGAAAGAACATAACCTGGATTATGGGTAAATCAAAAGTAAACGATGAATCTTGAAATCATGAATTTCTTCAACGATTTCTTGTTGAATCTCAAATTATTTCTTCTCTTCTTTGTCCAATAATCAAGATTGTATAGAAAATTTAAAAAATAAAATTGAATATGGTGAAATTTAAAATTTTATTTATAAGCACACAAAAATGTACACGCATACGTATATTAAAGAGAAAATTTAATGTACATGCATTTCTTTAAAAGTTTAATATTTCAAAATATTAATCATTCAAATTAGGGTAATTAGCACAAAATATCTTTACCTTTCTTACCTTTAATTTTTTTACACTTCTATCCCTACCTTAATCTTTTATTGCGAAAATCATTATTTTTATCAAATTTTCTTGTGTAAAATGACAAATATACTCCCTATTTAAACAAAATTATAAAAAAGAAAAGAAAAATTAAAGAATAAATTGCAATCATGCTCTCAAACTTTTTACAAAAGTGCAAACGAGCCCAAATAAATTATTAAAGGGTAAGTAGCATAAAATGTTCCTACATTTCAATATTATTGTGCAAAACGTTCATACCTTTCGTTTTTTGACATTTTCACCCTTATTTCATATTTCATTACGAAAATCATTATTTTCATCTATTTTCTCAATTAAAAATTGTAAAATGACAAATATACACTTCTCTTTAAATTTAAAAAAAAAATCACAACTATATTTCCAAAATTTTCCAACAAAGTACAAATAAATTTCAAATAAATAATTTAAAAAATATCTGGAAGTATAGTTGTAATTTGTTCTTTACTTTACTTTTCTTCATTTTTATTTATTTAAACAAAAGGTTATATTTGTCATTTTATAACCTTTAATTGAGAAAATGGATGAAAATAATGATTTTTGCGATAAAATATAAAAACTAAGAGTGAAAATGTCAAAAATGAAAGGTATGGATGTTTTTCACAATAATAATGAAAGGTAGGAACGTTTTGTGCTAATTACCTTTTTTAATAATTTATTTGGACTAATTTGCACTTTTTAAAAAAGTTTTGGAGTATGATTGCAATTTATTCTTGAATTTTTCTTTTCTTTTTTATTGTTTTATTTAAATAGAGGGTGTATTTGTCATTTTGCAAGAGAAATTGATGAAAATGATGATTTTCCAATAAAAGGTGAATGTAAGGATAAAAGTGCCAAAAGATGAAAGTTGTGGACGTTGTTGCTCAATAACATTAAAAGGTAAGGATTTTATGTGCTAATTACCCTTCAAATTATTTAATGGGGAAAATTGTAGCAAAGTCCCAAACCTTTCATTTTGCTATGAATACCCTAACCTTTTATTTTTGTGGCTGCAGTCCCAAACCTTTATATTTAATTGCAACTATAGTCCAAGTCACTGATTCCATCCATAATGACGTAGTCAATAGTGAAATTGCAATTTTTACTCAATTGGACAAATTAAATGAATTGCAAAATGGTATATTAGCAATTTTCATAAACAGTTAAATAAAAAACAGAAAATGAAAGAAAATGTAAAATCCGTCTTCTTTCCAAACCCAACCCCAAATCACTACACTCCCATCCCAACCAAAATCGACCACCACTACCACTACCACCACCATCACCATCACCACCTCTCCCTCCACCCGCTCATCACTCCTATCCGTTTATTTATTGTATTTTCTCGTTTTATCAGCTCTAAAACCACTAACAAAACCCATTATTTTCAAGTCCAAATTCAACTCATTTTTCCAATAATTTTGAAGGGTTTGCAAAATCCACAAGAAAGAGCATAAAGTTAGAATATGTACAAAGATCTGAGGTGATTCTTAATGGAAACACACCAAGTTTTAGTGAAAATAGAAATTGGGATTTTTCACCATTTATCGACATCCCAACTACCATTTATCAAAATGTTGAGATTTATGCTCACTAATATTAACAATGCATAATTTTGATTATATAATCTGAAAATTTTGTTCATAATTTAGAATTTGAGCAGTAATTTCGTAAATTTCAAGTTGCAAATACCATGCAATCATCTATTATATGTATCAAATCTATGAGATAGAAATATTATTTAGATAATCAACGTGGAGGATGATGGGCTCCATTTATCACTCTAATTAACTTTCAGCAATATAGGGAATTCGGTCCATATTTTAACTAATGATGGTTAATAAAAAAAATTCATGAAAAAGACACAAACGTCATATAGGATAAAATTGAAGAATCTTCTCATTTTTCATTGAATATCCGTTTGAATTTTTAATTTCACATCATTATTAATCCAGTGATGATCCAACTTGTCATACCAAACAATAAAGTCAAATTAAACTTCTGATTCAATATAAGATATAATTCAATGATGTAATTTTGAAGAATACGATTAAAGCTTATATAATCTATATCATTCAAATAATCAAACTAATCAATGTTTTAATGACATTAGTTAAATGTTTTCTTTTAGAGATAAACACGAACTCAAAATAATATATTATTCGAAAATGTGCTATTTCGAGAACACATTATCTTTTATTATTACTTCTTCAAGAGCAATATATCAATATTCATCTGAAATATTGAAAAGTATAATCCATGATATTCAAGAGCGATAAATTAATATTCCTTTTGAATATTAAAAATATAGAAAATTAGTTTCCTTTGAAAATTACAACCCAATATTGAGTTATTTAATTTATGCTTCTAAGTTTCTTCATGAACACAATGAGATATATTATTTGGGATATACGATATTTCGAGAGTACGTTATATTTTATTATTGCCCTTTCAAAATCTATATGGCAAGTAAAATCTAACTAGAATATTTGTTATTATGCTGCTTCAAGAACACGAATAAATTATTATTATAAGATATTTATCTGCTATTCGGGAACAATAAATATAATATTCTTTTAAAATATTAATTATAATGTTGTACTACTTCAAAAGCAACAATGTTATAAATTATTAATTTAAAGTTTATAAAAGAATATATAAAAAAATTTAATTACCATATAGACATGAAATGAATTTATATAAAAAAATTAATTACAAAAAATGTATAAGTAAAAAAAAAAAAAAATTCTTTCTGACAGGCACATAAATTGATTTCATATAAAGACACACAAATAGGACAAAGTAATCATTATTTATATAATGAAATAATCATTACATATTTACAAACAAGCAAAAAAAAACATAGAATAAGTAGAGGAGGTAGTGTCGTTTTGATGTATACGTATGTAGAAAAATTCACATGTTACCAAATTAATTTAGATGTACGTGATAAATATTTATACTTATAAAAAATTACTACATTCACTAAACTTTGAAAAATTAAGTTATTGAGCTGATAACGTATTATGAAAAAAGAGAAAGAGAATAGAGAATGAAACATAAGAATATCTCTAATAGATTCTCTAAATACAAAATGCTTTTTATTTTAAAGAGCTGGTACTTAAAAATATGCTCCAAAAGGCTTTCTATTTTACCTTTTAAAAATAGAAAGTGGGGTTGACATTTCAAATTTAGATAGTCAAATTTACTCTCTATTCTTAATGGACAATGATTATATTTAAAAAGCCATGGATTTCAATATGTACTTTTTAAACTATCCAAATCATATTTAAATTGATTGACTATTGACCTATAAAAAATTATGTTAATTAAATTATGAAGAGAAATCAATATTTTTTTTTTTTTGAGAAAGGTAAAATAAAGAATCAAAATAGAAAGTATTGCTGGAGCGCATAAAAATTTTGACTTTCTATATTTAAAAATGTCCTTTATAATAAATAAAATACCCTTTATAAATAAAGAATCATTTGGAGATGTTCTAACGAGTTTAACTTTCTTGATTCTTTTTCTACAATGAATTCGTTTCTTGTTAATTTTACGTGAGCTAATGATTTTCTTATCCATAATTGTATTTAAAAATTGCAAGATTACAGGCTTCGTCGGATAGAGGATTGGAAACTGTGGCAATAGCGATGTAAGGATGATGTCTTTTAGTTATTTATTTTTATTTCCTACGTAGATAATACGTAGTAAAAAAATTCATACAATAGTAAATGGGCTTGGGTAGCCTTGGGCCACGCTCTATTTCTGCCCCTAGGTTGTACCATGGTAGGCAATGGAAGAAATGCATTTGGTGGCGGACTGGGAATACCTTGTTGACGCTGTTCGGATTACCATTATATGCAATTGTATAGTATTTTGTATTAGAAAATGAATGCCACCTAAACCGCAATATTGTGTTGTAGAAGAAATTCATTGGAAACAAATTTTAAGTTTCGCCATCTATTCAATGGACATCGATGTCACGTGGATTGTAAATACATCTATTTGCTTGTGCATTGCAATCCATCAAATGCATAGCATCTCTAATGCAACACTTGAATTGCTTAAAAGTTTGTCATATAAGCAAAAACAGATGGTATTTATAAAAACTTCTAAAATATAAGTTGACACAGATCCCATCAAGTTGACGTGGCTAACCAAAAAAATAGACAACATCTAGAGAAAGATTTAGAGGGTGTTTGGTACCCATTTTTATGAAAAAATTGAATTTTTAAATAGTAGATTGATGGATAAAATATGGATGAAAAGTTTTTTTATTTACATGTAATAGTATTTTAATGAGGAATGTGTGGTTAAAAAAAGATAAAAAAAATTATATTTTGAGAAAAATGGGAATCAAACGGGAACTTAGACATAGAAATTCTATTAGACATCATGACTCAACAATATATTTGCTTCTTTTTCTGTTTTTAAAATATTAAATTTTCTTTCTCTTTTACTCTATTTTATTATTTATTATTTTAATATTACTAAAAGACAAATAGGCCATAGGCAAAAATATTGGACTACGAATAGAACCCATTGGAGATTGATTTTTAACTTGAATATTTATTCGTTAGACATCAACATCCCATGGACTGAAAAGTCGTCTATCTAGATGCTATATACATTACAATCCATGAAGAAACTTCTATGCTTACGTGGGTTGCACTAAATTTAATTGCAACATATAAATTAAGATAGATAGTGACTACATGGTTCTTCTCCAATGGGGCCAATAAGTTAAGGGTGTTTAAGACCCTTTATAATTTTTTGATTTTTTTTTTTCGAGGTCGGGTGTGGGGAGGCTTTGTAATAATTAGTTTCTGGATAACCGTATAGTTATAAAATAATAATAATAATAATAATAATAATAATAATAATAATAATAATAATAATAATAATAAAATAAAATAATTTACATGTAAAATTATCTTATTGAAAAAATGTATAGTTAAAAATTAGTTTTTATAGAATGTAAGTCTAACAAGGACTAAGCCTAATGTCTAGTTGACGTGAAAAGAAATGAGATATTATCAAGAGGATCGCTGAATATTATAGACAAATGAGTCGTCATAATAAAATATTTCTTTCTATTTCTCTATCCCATTTTTAAACTTTTCTCTCTCATGTTCATTATTGTTTCTCTCTATTAAATATATATTATGGATAAATTTTGAATTATAGACAAGATTTATTGGAGATAAAATTGAACTAAGCCATTTATTTATTATTAGACGTTAATGTCACGTAGAGCAAAACCATTTCTATTTAGAAGTCATTTAGATTGCAATTCATGAAATACATTGGAGATACTTTTAGAGAAGAAAAAAGGTTTATATCTATATTAAATCATAACTGAGCCCCTTATTTTGTGTAGATTAAAATTTAAATCAAAATCAATATTTATAATTTTAACCCCACAAATGGAATTCACAATTTTTCATCTACACATGTCAATAACTTTTATCAGATTCTACTCCAAATAGGGGCTAAATCTTACATGTCTAACTTTAAAGTATTCACCCCTCACTGTCACTATACAACTTGATAAATTTGTTCGGTTAACATAATCCAACTTTATGTGTCTGTAAATGAATATTGTTTCATTCTTCTTGTCATAGAGTGCCAACGAAGTCCAACGTTATGAGTTTGGTCAACAAACGCCAATGTAAGCAACACTTGTCATGAATTTATGCTTATTATTTGTTAACAGTGCACTAATAATTGGTAAGTCAACTTTTAACTGCATATATGAATGCATTTAAATAAGGATCAATTCCGAACACAACCAAATTCGTATATTTATCCAAGAATAAAAAAAAAATAAAAAAATTGAACAGACTAGACACAGATGAAGGGAAAATAAACAAGATCAAAGCCTTACTCAAGTGATAAGATGTGTTTGGAAATAAAGGAATAAAAATAATATGGCAATATGAAAATCAAACAAGAACAAAAGATTTATGTGAAAAAATTTTACAGGGAGAAGATGAGAATTTATTAGTATTGATAATGGAGGATTCCAAATTATTGTAAAAAATGTAACGATTGGCTTTTTAGAGTTTACTTCCTATATATATTGCACAAAGAAGAGCTTAATATATGGTGGAGTTCAACCGTAACAGATTTATACAATAATGGAGTGTATGGAATAAAATATGATTTAAAAAACCTACCAAGATCAAGAACTATTCAAATCCGAATTAAGACTACGATCACATGGCTTTCGAGCAGGCCACTCGAATATCCTCCTCGCTGATAGCAAGTGCTGAAACTTCTGTTCTGAGCGCTCAAGCATGATCAAGGCACGTAGTAAGCACCAGTTCACCGTTTCCTCTCCTTGCATGATTTCTTCCTTCTGTATTGCAACTTGGAATCTTTCAAGTCTTTTTTATGTCCAACATAAACCAACAATTCCCAATTGAACTCTCAAATTGAATTTCCAAATAGATTTCAACTAGACTTGAAAAATAGAATTCTCAAATAGTTTTTCAAATAGAATTCGGATTACACCCTAATTCTAACAAAGAGGAAAGTGTTACCAGGTCATTAAACCTCTTAGAAGGGAATGATGAATTCCCAAAAATAAAAAATAAATAAAAGGCAGAAAGAAAGAAAAAAGGAAAAGAATGAAAAACATGCAATATATTTTTGCTTCTCAACCATATAAATCAGTTACGAACTCTTACACGCTCAAGGTAAGCACGCACACGGATCAAATTCTTGACCAATGCTTGTTCATTATTGTACAACATTTTCATTTCTTCAACAGTACTGTAAAAAGTAAAAACAAGTAAAAAGCAATGTTCAACTTATATAAATATATATAAAAGTGTTTACGAATTAATTTTCTATATTGCTCAAGTGGAACAATCTTCATGGATGCATCCGGAAGCTCACAATTTGATAGGAAAAGCCTCGAGAGGAATGGCCTTCTGTAGAGTAATTCCAAATCTCTCTGTCATGTCTGTTTCTTCCAGTTTTAATCCCCCTTCAAGTTTCCATTCAAAGTTACATATCAAAGTGGCTAGCATGAGGTGCACCATCCGACGGGCCAATGGCAAACCAGGGCATATCCTCCTCCCAGCACCAAAAGGAATGAGCTCGAAATCTTGACCTTGAAAATCAGTTTTGATGTCTAAAAATCTTTCAGGCATAAACAAATCTGGACTCAACCAATTGTTTGAATCTCTACCGATCGCCCATACATTAACTAGAATTTGTGCATTTTTAGGGACCAAGTAGCCATTGATCTCTACATTGTCATCAGATTTACGAGGTACTAGAAGGGGGGCAGCAGGATGGAGCCTAAAGGTTTCTTTCACCACAGCCTGCAAATATGGGAGTCTTGAAATGTCTGATTCTTGAATTAGACTCTTCATTCCAATTACATCCCTTAGCTCATTTCTCGCTTTTATTATCTTCTTAGGGGTGCGCAATAACTCTGTCATTGCCCATTCAACTGTACTTGAAGTTGTATCTGCCCCACCAATAAATAAATCCTACAAACAAGAAAAATTAATTATGTTCTTAATCAAGCCTCACTGCAACCTATTTTTCATGAACTTTGCCTGTCTTTGACCAAAAGATAAATTCACTTTTTGCTCCAGATAACATTGAAACATATATAAGGATTAAACTTTTAGTCGATTCAATAAACATGCACTTTTTGGATTGATGTACAGTGTTTATGTAATTAGTGCACCAACTATTTCGTGATTCGTGCTGAAAGTTATGTATCCTTTTCCCTAGATCCCCACGTTGACCACTTTACAAAGGCACATGGTGTATAGTCAACATGCGGGCAAGACCACTTAGGTTAGGGAGGCAATCAACATCCGGTGCGTAATCTACATGTTGCTAGTTAGAACTAGGTCTTCCAACCCCTAGTATTCTTATCAATACTTCGGTTTTCTTGAGTATTGATTTTATTTCACTTCTATGAAAACATTTCACTTCTATAAAAACCTAGTTAATCACCCTTATCCTGCAAAGAGCTTATTCGCCAAACCTTCGAGTTGGGAGTTGTGCTGATTCCTTCATGCAGTCTGTACTGTCCTTATCCGTCAAGGGAAATTATCCCTTTGTATCGATGTCCTTTTGCTTGGGTCCACATGGGAATTTAGGCAAAAGGATAGATCACGACAAGTACCAATTACACAATAATACGTCAACTAATTAGATAGACATGACATATTCTAAAAATGCCATGTTATAGAGTCATTTTGGCTAAAAGTTTAAACCTTTTATTTATATCAATTTTTATGTTAAGCAAAATGAATTTATCTTTTGGTCAAAAGCTCGCACGTGCAAAATTTATGACAAAAATGAAGCTTGAACATATGCCTTCTATAGGTTTTAATATCATGTCGAGCCGATTTTATACTTTTATTACAAAGGACGACCGGATGGAATGACTACGTTAATTTGCTAATCAGAACATATGCTTTTGGTTTTTCGGCGTACTAGTCTTCTTTACTATGGTGAAAAAATAAAAAAAATTCAGTAAAATACTCCTTAAACGAACCAGAAATGCTGTAGAAAAAATTTCAGTATAATACTTACCAGAAGAAGATGCTTTATATCATCTCGGCTTAATTCAGGCTCAAATTTTTGGTTGAGATCAAGGAGAGCGTCCAGTAAATCATTTTTCACTGTTGTGCCTCTCGATTTCAACCGTTCATCTATTATGCCATCGAATATTGCAAACAACTTATCAAAATAAACCTTGTTCCGGCGCAAAATTCCTTGCGGATCATAATATTTGAGAACTGGAAAATAGTCTGCAATATTAGGAGTTCCAACACATTCCATCACACCCCATACAACTTCCTTAAACTCTTGAGAAGAATCAGAGTTAAAATCTGCAAATTCAACTGAAAAAAGAGTTGCTGACATCAAATTAATTGATGTGATTAAAGCAGCTTCACCAATTTTAACAGCCCGCCCATTAACACTACACTGATTTACATAATCACTCAGTATCAGCAACTTTTCCTGGCGAAGGTCCCAACTTGCGTCAAGCCGAGGCGTTGAAAACATTTGTTCTTTACATATTCTGCGAAGTTTACGCCATTGATTTTCCGCGGGCAACCACACCATAGAAAGTTTGTCGTGTTCTTTTGCCATGGCTGCACTAGGAGGATTTCTGCTGGAGAAGACTTGATCGTATTTTTGCAATACATCTTTGGCTATTTCTGGTGATGAAACAACTACAACATCAAGACACCCTATTTTAAGATATATTAAGGGTCCATAGGTTCTGGAGAGTTTGGCCAGTGACTGGTGGGGTTTCTTGCCGAGTTCTAGCATGTTTCCAATGATCGGAAAAGGATATGGCCCCGGCGGGAGCTTGTCGGATTTCTGATGCTTTGAATTTAATGTTTGGAAAAGAATCCATATCCATATTATCGACAAAAGAAGGAGCAAAAATGTTAGGAAATCCATGGATACGGTGTTTCTTTTTCCTCCCTTCTTGTCTTCTACGGGGCTTCACTACTTATTTAATCTTAAAAAGTAGTGCTCAATATAATGATTCATTTTTGGAAATCTACCTTAAATAATATTAAGAGGAAATTGCTTGAAATATCTACTTTCACATGATCACTTGCAAAAATGTCCATTTTGAAATACTTTGGACCAAAATACCTCTGTGAACAATTTATGATTCCATAGTCCACACAAAGACAAAAAATGGACATTTTTGCAAAAAATTTATTAGTCAATAAATTTTTGACACATAACCTGCCATATTTATTTCAAAAGTGCACATATCAAATAACAATTAATGCTATTTTTCTTATTGACACAGAAACGTCGAGAATTACATTTCAAGTGTAGAGAATTGTCATATTTAGAATAAAATGTCATTCTAGAGATTTAAAATGTCGAGAACAACGTTTGAAATGTCGAGAAAATTTAATATTGTGATTTGACATGTCTACTTTTAAAATATAAACGAGATTCAAATATCGAGAATAATATTTGAAATGTCGGTAATATAATTTTAATGTAACTTCTCATGGAAGCTACTTTTCGCAATAAATTGAGAAAATAAATGAATTGCTTCTTTTTTCATAAAGGGCATAATAGACAATTTAGTGCTAAATTTAAAAAGTGGAAGTTTTTCAATTGACACCCATGAAATTAGACATTTTTTAAAATACCTCTAATATTAAATACAAGCCAACCCCAAATCTAGAATGTCATGGAAGATAAACTTTGGGGGTAATTAGCTAAAAACATCCTTATCGTTTATACTTATTGTGAAAATGGTTCCTATCATTTAAAACTGACCATTTACACCCTCATTTCAAACATTTCTTGCAGAATTGGTCATTTCTGTTATGTTTCGTTAAATATGTGTGATTTGACAAAAAAGTCCCTATCGTTTGCATTAATTGCCCAAAGAGTCCATATCATTTCATTTTGAAAATTTGAACACTCAGATAGACAATTGTTTGCTTAAAAGTCCATTACCATCAATTTTCTCCATTACAACATTATAAAATGACTAATTTATCATCCTATTCCAATAAACAAATAGAAAAATAAATAACTTAAAAAAAATTGTATCTAGAGTTTCCATTTTTTTTAATCACAAACGAGTCTCACGTAAAACAATTTAAAGCATTCTAATAAAAAAAATATTTTAGTTTTCCAATTAAGTCATCTACCCCTACTTCTATGCACCACCACCACAACCAAAATAATTGAAAATAGAAATAGAAGTATAAAATAATATTTGATGAGACCATTTTGTTTATATATATATATTTGGTTTTTCGATTTTTAATTCCTTTTTTTTAACTTTTATTATACTTTGAATTATCTCTTTAATTGGTGGTGGTGGTATAGTGTTGGGGATGGGCATAAAGGGTAGATGGGTGTTGACACCGGGAAATTGACATTTCATGTGGCCAACGGAGTGCAACTCCACGCATATTCCTCCCAGGACGCTTGGCACAAGCGGTCCACAGTGCGTGGCCATTTCCGGCGACAATGTTTGCGGCCACGTGCACTCCACCGATCAAGTTAGTCGATGATAATTTACACAATTGGTTCTGGTAGCAAAGGCCACTCAGCTTATTTATCTAAAATAGGGGAGGAGAAAAAAGGACTTGGATTGTTCAATACTTTTTTTAAAGGTTTAGACTTTTGGCATTTATAGAGAGAAAGGTGGAAGGAGAACCATTGGATGGAGAACACCTGTCCTCATTTGTCGGCCTGAAGTTTCTTCTCGAAGGCGTCAATGTTTCCGAGTTAGAGTTGACACATTGGCATCTACTGCATAGATATCCTATCCATCATTTATAAAATTTTATCTTGGACAACTCTTTGCCTAAAAGATTCGTATCTGTGCCGAGACTTCTAGGCGTACCACTTCGGATGATTGTATCTAGCTTCGGATCCTGCCTCATGCTGATGTTGGGGCGCATCAGCGCATCGGAGTGCACATGTGTTTAGTGTACATTAGGCATTTCAACGTATCGGAGTGTGGCCTGTGTTTGGTAACGTGACAGTTCGACACAGGGAGTTGTAACAGTGGGTTAATTGGAAGATAAAATATTTTTCTTTTATTTCAAATATTTAAAATTATTTTACGTGAGACTTGTTTGTAATTTAAAAAAAAATGAAACTCTAGATGCAAATTTTTTATATTATTTTTTTCTGTTTATTTATTTAAAGATTATTATAAATTGGTCATTTTACAACATTATAGTGGAGAAAATAGATGATAAGAATATATTAAGCAAAGAAAGGTTGATTTAAGTGTCCAAATATCAAAATTTGAAACAATAGGACTATTTGCACACTGAAAGCAAACGATAGAAACGTTTTGCACCAAATTACACATATTTAATGGAAGAATTTAACGAAAATAACTAATTTTGTAAGAAATGTTTGAAGTGAAGGTGTAAAATGTAAATGTCAAGTTTGAAACGATAGGAATATCTGCACAATGAGTACAAAATGTAAATGTCAAGTTTGAAACGATAGGAATATCTGCACAATGAGTACAAACTATTAGAATGTTATTTTGCTAATTACTTTGGAACCTTGACGTCAAAGGCTTGAGATTCAAAAATTTCTGCGAAAAAGGAAATGGCATGGATAACTTCGATACGTCCAACTCTTAAATTTCAAAAATTGGAAAACTGTACTTTTCCCAGATTTATT
>NC_036251.1:28332603-28335035 GCF_002742605.1 Olea europaea var. sylvestris
AGTTCAAATTAGTCTCTTCTTAATATATGGAATTTTGAAAGTCATTGTGACTTACAAATTGAAGTGTCAATTTTTTTTCTATTGATACTACCCTCTATGTGAGTTAAAAGACGTGCCACTTGATGTTGTTAAGTCTCGAGGACATGCTTGTGTAGCAATGTTCTAGCTTACATAAGATTTTGAATCTTAAGCATTGAATGAGCTAGAACAAATGCGGGATAGATGTGGGAGACTGGTAAAGGGACCAAGACGAACTATCAGATAGTAAGTGAATGAAAGTGGTTTTGGTAGAGGATCAATGTTATAAAGGTTCAAGTACTTCAACTATACGATTTGAATCTCTTAGCTCGAAAGTGGTAAAGTTAAAAGATATTGCACTTGAATATATTCCTCTTAGTGTTGTTTATGTGTCAACACTATACATATTGGATCTATCTTGTGTGGATGGTGGATTCAAAGGTTAGAAACCCACTTTGTATGAGATCAAAATGTATATTATTCTATTGTCGAGTCTTTAACTTGATACAAAGTAGATATATACAAATAATAAAGATGGGATGAATGTTTATGTGACTGATATTGGAATTTAGTATTGCAAAGTGGAGAAACTGATCTTCTATTTGATATTAAGATAATATTAAAGACTCCACTAAATTTGATCTCAGTTATTGTTCTTCTAAGAGTGGTCTTTTACTTGAACTTATGCGTGGTATTTCTATTCGTACTCACAGTGGTGATGTTTTTTATGGTTCTGGATATTTATGCAATTGTTTGAAGTTTTGAGTTGAGAAAATCATTCAAAATTATAAGAGCTAAATTTCCGTAGAATAAATTCATCCAAATTTTTTTACGGACTGTGATTAAAAGAGATAGATATGAAACTTTACTTTTTATTACATTTATAGATAGATTCACGCGTTTCAGATATGCCTCTGATTTTCTTAAATTGAAGATATTGTATTGGTTTAGATTTTTTTTTTGAAGTCAAGTAGAAAATCAGATTGTGAAAGTGAAGACTTTGAGAATTATTTGATGCCATGACTCTTTATCACGAGATATCAATGATCTATTTAATGAAAGAGATTTTTATTTGATAGACTATTCCTTAATCACCAATAATTATATGGTGTATTTGATTGAAAGAATGAAATATTGATGAGTGTGATGAGGTTTGAGATATACAGTCCAACTTACGTATTTGCTTTTGAAAAGAGCGTTGCCTAACTACAACGTATCAGTTAATGGAACTCTCTCAATGCTGGTAACTTTATAATATATAAGTTTGGACACGTAAATAATCTAATGTGGATTATCATAGACTCTTAATTGACTATATATGTTCTCGATAATGTGTATGAGAACATGAGTCTGTTAAGAACAAGATGTGTGTTTCAATGACATACATATAGTCTAAAAAGGTACTTAAGTGAAATTTTTGAATTGATATCGAGTCATAAGATATGACATTTGACATTTTTCCCAATAGAAAAAAAATTGGAGAATATCATTGAAATTGATGTTATATGTATTGATGAATCAGTTTTGAATATATAAGAGATGATTTAAACTTCTAATTCAAGTGGGAGTAATCTGTTTTCGAGTTAGACTTATCTATCCAAGTGGGAGCCATATAAGAACTGTCTAATTTCAATGATTCTTAGTTCCAAATTGGATCTAAGAGCTAGTTCAGAAAATCAAGAGAGGAATTTCGAGAAAAGTAATGGAATTCTATATATGGAGAATATAATTTTCAACCTAATCTGAATATGATGAAAATTCTATGTCGACATTATATTTACCGAAAATATTCAGGTTCTTGAAAGTTAAGTGGGAGACTAGTGAGTTTCTGATAGATAAAACTCATTTTTTAAAAGGTTATACTCAATGTGAGTGTATTGAGTTGAATAATTTTTTTTCATAACGATGGAATTCACTTCTATACATCAATGCTAGCCATGATGGTATGTTTAAATTTAGAGTTACACCAAATCGACTTAGAGACTTTATTTTTTATTCTCAATTTAGAAATGATTAAAGATATCAACATGAATGGACTTTTAGATTACATTTTAAAGCCTTTTTTGTATAGTGGTAACTTTACAGTTACATACATGACCAAATACAGTTATCTCGACAGTCATACTTGAGTTTTTAATAGGGTTAAATATCGTACAAGAATTTCGTCATATGGACGAAAATTATTGTATTTGTATAAAAGGTCTGATGGTAGGTTGTAATTCTAATATTGATATTGATGACATTGGATTGACTAAGCATGATAAGGAGTGCATAGAGACCAATTTGAAATGATTGTCATCATTTTTAAGACAAAAGACATGGGTTTAGCAAATTGTATGATTTGTGCTAAGAATACTTTTCGTATGTTCTTGCTCTACCATAAGAGTTTTATACTATAAATGCTCAAGTGAAAT
>NC_036251.1:28339471-28358138 GCF_002742605.1 Olea europaea var. sylvestris
TTCGACGTCACAATCACAGACTTGTCTTGTACTTATTTTCATTAATCAAGTTCAGTAAAAAAATTAGTAGATTTTTCTGATCCAGCAACGAAGTCTTTGATTATAAAGTTTGAAATTGTATGCGGGAGAATGAAGTCATAGATTATAACTTGGTGAAAGGTTGAATTTGTTATTGATTTTTTGCATTCCTTTTTCTAAAATTCATTTTATTCTCAGACTTATTTTCAACGTCTCCATAATTTTTACCAACTTTTTAACTATAAAATTCATTAATTTTTATTAAAATTTACTGAAAATTTTATTTTTATTTAAATCAAACAGAAGCTTAGTTAGGCTGAACAGTTTGAATCTTATTGAAATGAAAGCCGTATTGATAATCACTACTGGAAATTAGTGTAATTGGTTTCAGTGTGTGCATTGCTCAAGTTGAAGACTCACACGATGAGGGGTGGAGTCAGGAAATTTGTTCAGTGCAGGCATGGGCGAATTCAGGGACGGGCTGGGCCGTGCTACAGCCCGTCCCCTTCAGCCCAAATATTCATTTAAAAAAAATTAAGTAATTTTTTTTATATGCAGTATTTTTTTTTATATGTATTAGTCCGCGTTGAATTTTTTCTTGGATCCGCCACTTTCCGGCATAATTTAACCCATGTGGAACATTGTGTTTTGATCATAAATTTAATGATGATAAACTATAAAACAAAATCATGGGTTTGGACCTAAAAATAAAACCCATGTAAATTAAAATATATTTTTATTCCACCTCCTCCCCTGTTGCTATTTGAAAAAAAAAAAAAAAAAGCAAAAAAGTTTGGACCTAAAATGTATGCCCGCACTAGTCTCAACGTGGCTCCGCCACTGCACTTGATTTCAATTATTGTGAACACGTATTCAATGGGAATGGTGTACCATATACATCATTACCAAAATAAAATAGGATTAGTCTAATTGTACACTTTTAGCCCCTGTTTGGCCCCCATTAAATTTCATTTTATTACGTTTCATTTTTTTCTCTCTTATTTTCAACCACACAATCTTTCATAAAATAATATTGTACGTAAATCAAAAATTTTTTTAATCACTTATTTTTCAAAAAATACTATTCCACTCATTTTCATTACAACAAAATGGAGGCCAAACGAGGACTTAGTATACATGATAGGTTACACCCCTCTCACATGAAAGAAGACCCACACATAATAAATTATATGTGTGGCTCTTTTATGTAAGGGGATGTAAAACATTATATACAACCAAAAGTGTACACGTAGTATTACCCAATAAAATAACTATCTCC
Source organism: Olea europaea var. sylvestris (assembly GCF_002742605.1). Classification (NCBI taxonomy): domain Eukaryota; kingdom Viridiplantae; phylum Streptophyta; class Magnoliopsida; order Lamiales; family Oleaceae; genus Olea; species Olea europaea. The sequence goes on from NC_036251.1 coordinate 28,340,769, forward strand.
AATAATTTTTCAAATTTTTTTTGGTATAAGATCATGTCAATTTTACAATCATTAAAAGGAGGTTTATTTTTATTTTTTTTTATTTTTATTTTGGGGAGAAAATGAGTTTTGAAACAGTGATTTTTTGAGAATGCGTAGCTAAAAAGAAAGAAATAATTTTAAATTTATGTGTAAAATATTTTATTTTGAATATATGTGATTGAAAATGAGTTTGAGCAAAAAAAAATTTATTTCAATGATTGTCAAATAAGGGGGCTAAATGGAAATTGATTAATTTTCAATCAAGATCACGTCAAACTTCTTAAATTGATGAAAAAAATTAAGTGACCAATCAACTTCTAACAGAGCATTTAAATTTACAAAAGAAAAAAAAAAAAAAAAGGGTCTGGAATGTCCATTCAAAGGTTCATATTATTCCATATGTTAGAATTTAAATGTGACCCGAATTTATTGTTAAAGTAATTAAAGAGTTCTAATTAAAGTGCACGTCAAGAGGATTTTAATTTTGGAACGTTTTTGAAACCCTATTCGAAATCTATTTGACAAATTCTAGTTGAAATTCGATTTGGAATCCCTATTAGAAATTGAAATTTGTGTTGGATTTAAAGATATCATGATAAGAAAACTTTTAGGCATTATATTTCATCTACAATTATACTTCTAATACTGGGATTGTTTCCTATATATATTTGACTCTTTTCTACAATTTAGTTAGGTTATTTAACCTAATTATAAATTAGATAAATCATAGACACTTCATATTGTGATTTAATCTCTTAGATTCTCCAACAAAGTTGTCTTGGATTAATTCGATATCATCTTTCACTTTTCTCAACAAACTAGTTTCAGATTTGGCTCGGATTATAACAAGTGCTATTAGAGCTCAGACTTAATTCACAAGGAGATTTTGTTTTGGGATGGCAACCATGAAGTTTGATGTTCCACTATTAGATCGCAGTATAAGATTTTCATTGTCGCAGATTAAAAGGCAAGTAGTGTTAACTTATATGGGATTGATTTCGTTGTGTTTTTTGACTGCTTCATATTTGTTATTTAAAAACATGATTTTATATAGTCGTGATTGTTTGTTAAGCAAGTGCAAACCGCAAGTGCATGGGTCGAGTTCAAGTAATAAAGTGGACTTTTTGAATCCGAATTATCGATTCGTCCAGGAATGTATACTTTCAATTATACAATTTTAATTAGTTTAATTCTAACGATAAAAAAAAGGCAATAAAATTATGATTTTGAAAAATAAGGAAAATAACTAAAAGTTACAAAATAAGAAAATATAAAAATCTCGAAAATTTCGGAAAAAAACGTGATTGGGATTTATGCTTTTGTTTAACCGTAGCCTAATTAATTTATCCACAAATTAATTAACAAATTACTTATTACGATGTGAGACCTGATCTCCCATTGTTAGTTAATTACATCCCTCAAGTGAAATTAATTATAATTGATTGGTTTAACCTACTATATCTCTATGTCTATTAAAACCAAATAACCGCATTAAATCTTTGTAAAAATAGATCAATGGATTATCTAAAGTTAGGAGTATATCTCTATCCCCTACACAAATATAGGGTTTCTACTATTTGATTTAAAATACACAATCTTCTCTCGAACAGTATATAAATCACCAAACATAATCATTCATTGGCCACATAAATAAAAATGCAATAGATAACAATAATAAAAACATACGAAAATAAGTAACTAAACATTAAAGAGCAAATATTAAAATTAATTAAAGTTATGTTAAACTAACACCACAAATTCCAACATAATAAATTAGCTCATATTATATAAATGATAAAAAGAAAAATATTTTACACAATACATTGTAAATATGAGATAATAATGAAGAAAATACAAAAGTGAGAATAAAACCTATTTTAGATTTACATTCTTGATCGCTTGAATCTTGTGTTCCCCAAATATTTATCCACCTTTTTTGATGTATTCACCTTTTATTGCTCTATGATTAGTCCTCCAAAAATTATCAAAAAAAAAAAAAAAAAAAAAATAAATAATAATAAAATTGTTGATGGAAAAGTTTGTTTGTATTTTTTCATTGAAGAGTTCAAGTTTATTCCTTGTCGTGGAATTTGTCTAGGGGTAAAGAATTTTAAAGTTTCATTCATTATAGTGGAATTCGCGTCAAAGTAGAAATTGTTAGAATTTGGGTCACATCCAAATTCATTGTTGAAGTAATTGAAGAGTTCTAATTGAAATGAACGTCAAGAAAAAATCAATTTTGGAATGCTTTTGAAATCCTATTCGAAATCTATTTGACAAATTCTAGTTGAAGTTCTATTTGAAAGCTTTATTGGGAGTTGAAATTTGTGTTGAACTTAAAGAGATCAAGATAAGGAAACTTTTGGACATTCTATTCATCTACAACTCTATTTCTAATACTCAGATTCTTTTTTTTTTATATATATTTGACTACTCTCTACAATTTAGTTAGGTTATCTATCTTCATTATAAGTTAGACAAATTATAAATACAAAATCTTTGTATTCTTTTTTCATATTATAATAAAGTCTCCCAATTCCTCATCGATATTTTCTTGTCTTTTATTATTCTTTTGCTTTCGATCAATTACATCATATTGTGGTTTAATCTCTTATTCTCTTTAACAAAGTACGTGGTCTTGGATTAATCCAATATTATCTTTCGCTTTTCGGAACAAACTAGTTTCAAATTTGATCCGGATTATAACACCATATATTGCTTAAATGACAACAACATAAAAAGAACTTAAAATGCAAAATTTGCACAATTACATATATCTAGAAAATTAAACAAAATTTTACTCAAAATCAATTTCTAACCGGTACAAGCCCATCACAATTTTTACAATAAATGAATGTTTCTTTATTTCTGTACATTAACTGAACGATCAGTAGGTTCTTCAATCTTCGATGGTGTGGAAAATAGGTCCAATTTATAGACATGTATATCGGATCCAAAGGGATTAGGCAGCACTGGATTCTTAAAATTTAGTGGCAATGCTGAGAAATTCGTGAAAATAAATGGATGATCCAACAGCATGTTGGCCGTCCATCTCTGATACTCATTCTTTGTCAAGCACAATTTTAAGAAATCTTCCGCACAATACGAAATATTTTTCGGTAGATTTGGATGACCAAACATAATTTCATCGATCAAATCTCGTGCCTTCCCATTAGTCCAAAGGGGTTTGCCTGTGATCATCTCCACAATAATGCAGCCAAGAGACCATATATCAGTAACTGGCTTGTGTATCCCTTTAGATATGGATTCTGGGGATGCATAGAGAAGTGCGCCTCTGTTGAAGCTCGATGACCCAGGAATAAACTCTTCTTCCTCTTCGATTCTCTTGGCCGATCCAAAATCTGCTATCTTGAGATTGTGTATGGTACCGCCATGTACACTGGGAAAAACGAGAATATTATCAGGTTTCATATCACAATGAACAAACCCTTTCTCATGAACGTGAGAGAGACCCCTAAGCAGCATATAAGTGTAACATGCAACGTGAGATTCTGGATTTTTCCTCCATTGTTTTTTATCAGATCAACGAGGGATCCACCAGCTGCGTATTCAAGGAGAAGATTGAAGACGTCTCTATTGTTTTCAAAACTTATATCTGCTCCAAAACACTGGACGATCTCGGGGCAACCTCTCAGTTCGTGCAGAATTTCTCCCTCCTTCTTCAGGGAGGACCAATAAACGCTGTCGGACTTCACAGCGGCCACGGAAATGGAAGGAGGAGAAAGGGAAAGTCGAGAATCGAGCTTTGACGCCAAATACACGGTGCCATACGTACCGGAACCAACAATGTATTCTTTTCTCCAGTGACGATCCATATCTTGGTACGAACTTTGTTCTCCTGTCATTATTATTAATTTTCAGAAAGGCGAAGGCAGAATTTGATGCAAAACTAAAAGAGAAAAATGGGGTTTATGACGAATTCTCTTAACGGAGAACTTGAAGCAAAACTGTGAGAGAAAGTGGGGTTTGTGATGAATTTTTTCTCCCCTTTATAGGAAATAGCAATTACATTTTTGATAGAAACATGAATCCGAATTAGAGAATGATTGAAACGTTGTGACTCGATCGAATCCAGTTTGAAATCAGATTGTAAAGGCGTTTGAAGTGTCTTTTCAATGTCGAAAGTGGGAACGTAATTCCTCGCATGCAGATAGTTTCCATATTCGGTCGGGTCAAGAATCAATACTTGAAATTTTGAGAGAGAGAAAAAGATTTAAAGATATTGCTACCTATTCTCTTAATTCCGGTATTTAATTGACACCAATAAGAAAAATGGGATTGAAAAAGGAAAATTATTTTCATAACCTTCTCTTTTTACACAATTGTTTTCTCTTAAAAAAAAGGTTGAACCCCAACCTTAAGGGTTTCCCACCGCCCCTGTCCAAGAGTATCATGAGGGAGGTAAATCGCAGGTTATGCCTTCAAAGGTATAGGGTGGAAGACTGTTTGTACACTTGCACTTATCCAATAGCCAAATTCATATTTCAGGATTCGAACCCTTGACACGACAATCTCAATGAAAGTTGGATTTTTCCACCACCCTCTTTTACCACTTGGAGATGTGCCCTGAGGGCAGTTATTTTCTCTTAAATGTGTACGGATAATTGCATTCGTGTGTAAGTTGGGTTGGAATATTTTGTCATCTAATTTCCTTTCATAAGTTCAAAAGAACAAAAAGAATAAAATTATTTCTTGTTTATGTCAGTCTAATTTACATTATAACTACAAAAATATACCATGTATAAATAATGACTTGAGATCGTTTCTTACTTAATACACACTCGACAAAAGAACTTAATTGTGCACTCTTATACTGAAACTATTGTAGAATAAGAATTTTACAGAATTCATGCTTCACTATTTGTATATTTGTTAGATAAAAAACCTGTATGTAGCCAGAGGTAATGTTGAAGGTGTGTGAGTTGAGCGACCACACATGACATGGACATTATAGGGGCATCAATTATATTATTATTATTATTATTATTTTGTGCATTTATAATCATATATTTAAAATATAATTTAAAATTTTTATTATATTAAGTTAAAGGGCACAATATTTTTAAAAAAGAATACACGATAACATTTTTTTAATTTAACATATTATTGAAAAAAAATATATATATTTTTTAATTTTAAATTATTTTGCTTTCAAAAGGAAAAAATATTTTAAAGCTATCTATTTTACGGGTGTGATCCCAAATATCCAATTAGCTTCATTAACCAATTAATAATTAGCCCAAATTTTAAATAATTAAAGTGAAAAGTGAAAAGTTAACCCCATATCCCTTTTCACCATTTCCCTATGTCCTACCTTTTAACTCACGGAAAATAGTCAAACAGAGAATAGGAAAAATTCTACCGTCAATCTTTGTTGCTTGCTTTACAATAGTATAATCTACATCATAATATGGTCATTTTATTAGTGCCAATTATCCACTCATTAATTGTTATTTCGTGAATTTTTGAGTTCTAGGTTGTAATGTCGTCATTTTTTTGTTCATGTGGAATTACACGAAGAGGTTACTGGTTTGGATGGTTTTTTGTTGATGATATATGAATTTTGATGAAATTCAAAAGGTGCTTTTGAGCTTTACTTGTAATTTTTCTTATTTACGAAATAAAAAAAAAACACAAATACTGTAATATTTTTCAAATGAAATAATATTAATATTGGAATATATTTTTTTCTATGCATATTTTTTAAAATTACATTAAAAGGAGCACAATTTTAAAATGTTACACAGAACGCCTAAAATCTCATGATCGACCCTGCTTGTGGACATTTCTCCCTTTTACCTAGCATGTTTCACCCTCACCTTTTTCCCTCTCTCAATGGAATTGGCTTCTTTATATTATCATGTCTAATTAACTTACATTGAGGTAGAAGTTTGCACAAACATATTTAAAGTTGTTTTGTGGTCACCACAAGAAAATTGGCCATTCCCGGCTTCTTCTTTCGTAACACCACCTTTATCGGCCTAAATGATACTAGCAACAAATAGTTTTACCTTATTTTATTTTTTATTTTATTTTTTGGTAATTCAGGTATCTAAGTTTCGCCTGACAAATAGTTTTACTTTACTATGCATGACTGGTGGAGAATGCCTTACAGTAACTCGAATTGAACTGAAATATTAGCCCTCAATGGATTTCAAGCCGCAGGTCAAAACTCTCCATAAGACAATATTTGTCTCCATTACCAGTGATGTACAAGGGAAAGTAAAATGCCTCCAAAATGCAATGAAACTTGATCCAAACACAAAAGAGAGAAGAAGCCACCACTCGGGAGGCTCATATTTTGTATTGTGTGACTAACCAAATACGAAAAAACTTTTTATAGCAATGAGAAAGAATCCAAGAAAATAGTTTATGAAGGAAAATAAAATGGAAATTTTAATTTTTTGCCATCTTTGAATCAAAGTACTTGCAAGCATTGTTGTGACCGCATACCATAACAGTAGGCAGCATCCAACCACATGCCACTACAGTCGTCTACAATCCATGTTAAACTTAGGATTTCTTCTATAAAAAAGAAAGAAATTCTCATATACTTTGCTCAAGACTATTTATCGATTTGTGGTGATTTTTAAGATGAATTTCAATTCCCAATATTGCAATTTTACCAATTCTTGCGCTTCTCAACATTATATCGTACTTAGAATTTCTTCTTCACGATGGATATTTCAAATTAAAGAACTAAAATCGAAGTGTGAACAAATAATTTTCTTGTTTTAAGATATGTCAACGGCAATTTCTTGCTATAGTTTTACTTTGACACCACGCATTGCCCAAAGGGAAAATTTCATAATCCCTATATTAACTATGCTATATTTTAGTTTTAAGATGACAAGTTTTTAATTTTAAAACTAAGAGAGAGAGAGAGAGAGAGAGAGAGAAATTTGTTGAAATTAAATCCCTAAAATTAAGCATTCAGTTTCCATACTTGAACAAACTCCTTAAAATACATATTTACATTCCAAACAAAAGACAATCATTCACGATTGAGGAAAAAAATTGCAAATTTAATGATTGAATTAGTATCCAATTTATTCGATTTTGTCATACATTAAGGTCACATATCTATACATTTGGTCACAGATTCATATTTTAATTAGTCATATATTATTTTTCGATCAGAAATCATAATTTTTAAATATTACAAATTATTTTACGGTCACAATTAAAAAAATTTATAAGTCACAATTTGTTCATCGATCACAGATCGAAAATTAATACGTCACAATGTAGGTATTGATCACGTCATTAGACGGTCACAAATTGATATTTGTTTAGGTCACATTGGTCACAATTTATCTTTTCATCGGTCTCTATTGACCACAAATTAATCAATTTTATGATCACAATCAACCAAATAATTTGTGACCATGTGACCACCACCAACACTTATGACAACCTCTGCCTACAGCAGTATCGCCGTCAGAACGACCACCGCCACTCGATAGCAACACCGTCGTGGGTAAAACCACCAGAACACCACCGGCCATCCCTCACTATTGGAACCACCACCACATTAACAGGAACCAATCACCAAAACACTTAAAAAATAAAAAAAAAAAACAGATCTGGTCACCCATGCCATCCAACACACAAACCACCATTGTCCTCTTCCCTATTCTCCTCCAGCCCAATGTTAGAACCAAAATCAAAACTTATCCGCTCAATGCCACCACCGGAGCATTACAGATCCAAAAAATTAATCCAAAATTAGAGATCCAATATCATCGGCCGACACCCACAAATCCACCACGCCGACGATAGATCCACAGCTATAGAAATCGGTGGCGGAGACAGATTGTGGAGACTCGAGCGAGATGCGCACTGTAGCCGCCGGTGAAGATGAGGCCACAGATCAATGCGCTACCGTCTGGAAGAGACGACACAACTTGGGGATGAAGCTGCCGGTGAAGTTGAATTCAGGTGGGGAGAGTGAAAATAGAAGCATCACCTCCTAAACCCTTCTTGATCTGCCAAGAGAGAGAGAGAGAGAGACGGGTGGGGAGAGTTTAAGGAGCGAGAAGGAGATGGATTATAATTGATAAAGAGAGAAGGAAAAGGAGAGAGAGAAAATTGATTATAATTGAGAGAGAGAGAAGACGGATTTGAATGAAATTCGAGTATAATTGGTATTTAATTTAAAGATGAAAATTTGATTTTTGAACTATTAAACTATTCATATGATTTTTGAACCCTAATTTTTAACTCTCGGGTTTTATGTAATTATCACTATGTTGGAAGTCTTTAACTGGGCTGTAGGTGTAAAACGAACACCTTTTATTTGGGCTGTTGAGGGCCCCTTATAAGCCCAGCATGTTCGTAGAGTTAATGTAGGCTGGGACATCCTCTCTTGCAGCTCAACTGGGTCGGTCCAGATGGATCTCAGGCCCAAATTTCATAAGGAATCAACCAAAATTGGACCAAACTAAAAATAATAATAATAAAGTTGGGCCGTTAGGGCACATGATCATTGTCTTATCTTATTAAAAAATAATAATAATAATGCATCAATAAAGCATAAAAAATCAACAAAAACAATGACTAAACCATACTCAACCCAATAAAAAAATCCAAATAAAATTCATAGTCCGAACCATAATCATCCACTTGTCAATTTTCCTTCACGAAACTTCTCGGTATCTTCACAAAGTCAGTATAAATTATTGATGCCTTTAAATTATCTATCCCAGTAGCTCACGCGCTTGTACCTTAAACACAACTCACCTTCCATAATTTATCAAACCTACCCCTTCAATTTTGAAAGCGTCCAAAGTGTGGGTAGACTTCAAATTTTTATGAGTCTATGCAAGTCTAAGCAAAGCCTAAAGGAAAAATTATACAGTGTGATTAGAAAAGACCAAACTTCACGCCTATCTACAATGCATTATTCATATGTATATTAGGGTTGTAAAATGATTGAATATGGATCAGATCTGTCCATATTCTATTCGATCTGATAATTCAAAGAGTGGATTCTCAATTTCAATACAAAATTTATTATAATATATATTAATATTATATTTAAATTTGATAGATTTGATATTATTCATTAAAAGTTATAAAGCATAATATAAGTTTCAAAATGAAAAAAATAAGAATAATAATTTATGCGAAATATATTATGCAGTAATATATAAAATATATTAATTATTATAACAAATCAGATCGATTGTTATTGGATCGAAATGACCTATATTCATATTTGCTCCATTTAATTAATGAATTATCGGATTCGAATCTTGATTAAGTTATCGGATTGAGAACTTAAATTCATCTTTCATGAATTCATTCGAATTGAATTCGGATCTAAATTCAATCCATTGAAAGTCTTAATGTACTTGCTCAAAATTGCATATAGTCCTCCTTCTCACCATTGGTATACTCATTTCATGTTCGTCATTCAAATTTTTACTAACCTAGACATGTTTAGATGAAGCCTAAGCGTAGAAAACACAAAGCATGACTAGACGATAAAATCAAATTTTAGATCGGCAAAAAGAACTATTAGACAACAAATTCAAATTTTACGATTCGCGAAAAGATTGGAACTTCAAAGCCTAATATCCATATGTACACGCTCCAAGCCGCACGTGGCCCTCCTTCTTATCACAGATCTACTCATTTCATTGCAGACAAAAAACAGTATATTTATCTGTCCTCGGCCTCAAGAATTATCTAATCAAGTGTCTCCGGACTGTGTGGAGTGTAGCGACTCTCCATCTAAACACCCCTGCATAATTCATCAATTTACTCATAGTTTTGCTCACAAAGCAAGAACCGAGGAGAAAGGTCTGACTTTAATCTTCACCATCATCTGTACTTTATCTTTACATATTTGATGATATAAGTGTGCCAATTTCTTGATCATCAACTGTTGATCGTCATCGTGAAAAATCGATAATTCCCTGAGCTATAATCTGTTTGATCGCAAATTTTTCAGGGTTATTCATTATGTTTTTTTTGACTTTGTTCAAGGGAATCAGCGACTCTCTAAGTGATATTTCTTTTCTTTCCTTTCTTTTCCTTTTTTGTGGCGTGGGGCCTTTTCTTGTTCAACTTCTAATATAAAGATTGATTGCAGCTTATTGTATAGATTTGATAGTGTCGGTTTTACTTCTAGCTTTGGGGCTTTTGCTCTGCACAAAGTTCATAGTCTAATATGTAGAATACGAAGTAACTGGTCCCAATTCTATTTTGGTATGGTGGGTTTTATGTATCCTTTCTTCTGTATCGCATAGTTTACTTTTGCTGTATTTTACGGGAAAAAACAAGATGATATGTTTAAGTGTTTGTCTTGAGAAACATGAAGATATATCTCATCTACATCAATTTATTTAATCTTTGGTTTTTTTATGTTTTCTTGATCCCCACTTGATCACGTACTAACTACCCACAGCTCAATATCCTATTTCGGTTTAAATTTCAAGTAAAAAGTTATGTTAATCTTCTGATTAGACCATTGGTATATAATTTGAAGTAACTTCTTTCACACCTAGTTTTTGAAAAATTGAAGCAATCAATAAAAGAAATGGATTAAGTTTCGTGGATAAATCTTGATCAGCTTTTTGATTTCTTCTCACCTCAGTGATAGTGAAGTAGTTTTGTAGGGTATACTATTGGTTGTCGTTGATTTATTCATAAGAAAGGTGAGGGAGCAGGGATTAAATGGCTTATTCACGATTGTTGCAGTTTTGGTTTAGAACTGAGTTAGGTGTTGAGATTGAGAAACATTTGTTCTAAAGTGATAGACATTATTGTTTGTTGAGAGCCTGGAACCTAAATAATTGATCTGATATACAGCAGGTTATTCAATAATCAATACGAGGTTACTTTTGAGAATATGTGTTTGCTCGGCTACATTTTTGTTATAAGATTGCACTAGGAATTGCTTTGGGGAACATTAAACCAAATACTTAAATGATTGTTCCCTGTTTTTTGTGTACATAAATTTCGTACAAATTGCTCCTTTCTTTGTCTAGTTGAAGAAAGAATATGTTGGAATTGGTTAAGCATAAAATCATGGTAAAGTGACTTTCATGTCCACTTCGGCCAAATATTCGGATTTGATTCGATGGTCGAATTATGGAAATAAATATACTAACTTGTTCTACTTGTCAAATAGATCAGTGTGGTATGTTTGGAATCTCAAAACCAATTATGGACAAATGACAAATTATGATCCATGGTTGGAATGAAAAGAGGTAAATTGGCCGAGTATTTGCCCAATTCCATCGCTTGCCTATCGCTTGAGCGGTAAGCGGATGATACGTTTGTGGCTTGAGCGACAGGCGAGTGACAACTTTTATGTTTTTTATCTCGAGCGATGCACGGGCGATAGGCGAGTGATAGCAAAGGCTAGGATTCTTGGCAAAGGTTGCTGAGTTTTGAGGCGTATCTCTTCACTCACAATCGCTCCTCCTCCATAAATTAGACCTTTAGCGTCCTTTACTTCATTTCAATGATATGCAATCATACTATGTGAAATGAATGCAATCATAGTATAATATAAACATTCATATTTCCTTAGCCAAATTTTTATATAAAAATATATTTTCATTTCATTCAAAAGGAGTACAAAAGTCATAATTTGGTTCGTTCGTTTTTGGAGTGCTACAAAAATAAGAAGTTAATTGTTGTATCTTGAAAGTTGATTGCTATCATCCATAGGCATCATTGAGGGTCTAAATCGACTTAAGGACAAAGACTTCAACTCTTGCTTTAACTCTGCATTCATTTCTTTGGTGTTTCTTTGTTCAAATTCATTGGTTGTTTAATATCATTTATATTCTTCTATTTCTTAACGCTACTGTGTCCATTTTTTGGTAAGGATTAGTGAGCCTTTGTTTATCAACCATTCTACCACATTATTTTTTTTACAGTACTCATTTTCAACTGCACATTCTTCATTAAAATAATATTACACATAAATCAAAAACTTTGTCTTCTGTTTTAACCATATTTATGTTGTCCTACTTCAATTATAGTTGGGGTTGGTATTCAGTTTATCAGTGGAAAGGAAAGCCTCACTTCTTGAGCTAGTTTTTGGGGTGGGAGAGGTCCAATGCCACTCAACAAACCACACATTTCAACATTAATCACTATTTCATAATACACTTTTTGAAATTAAAGGGGCACAAACAGGCCCTAAATTTAATTTTAAAGTCATCACTCAAATCCATTTTATTTTTGAAACAACAGAATTTGCACCCAAGACAAAATTTTTCTAATGGCATGTAGATAAAGAGTTCTCTGTTTCTTAGTTGCTTGTTCGATACGAATGTTTTGATGGATTTTGACATGCCCTTTTTATATTATCAAAATTTAAAATTTATTCTCTTGACCACGTTTTATTGATTGTCTGAACAGGTAATTTTCAAAGATGAATCGCAACTATCTGTATGCAGTTTTCTGTTTGTTAACGTTAATATTCTCCCAACTTCCTTCTTCGGATGGCCTAAGGAGAATTAACCTGAAAAGGAGACCCTTGGATCTTCTCAGCATTAAAGCTGCTGTACAAGCTAGATTGGAGGGGAAATATGGGAAGGGTTTAAAGAATGCACAGCTCAAGCTAGGTGATTCAAAAGGAGACATAGTAGAGCTGAAAAATTACTTGGATGCTCAATACTATGGAGAGATTAGTATCGGGTCACCCCCTCAGAATTTCACTGTGATATTTGATACTGGCAGTTCCAATTTATGGGTTCCGTCCTCAAAATGTTATCTTTCTGTAAGTGTATTCCTAAAAAAAAATTCTTCATTAGATTTTGGTTCTCATTTTTCTGTACAGTTGCTTAGCAAATTAAATTTTCGGGCAGATTGCTTGCTATTTCCATTCGAAGTACAAGGCCAGCAAGTCAAGTACATATAAAAAGAATGGTATGTTGACTTATTTGCTAATTTACATGCTATTTTGATGATTGTGGAGATTAAGAACATGTTGGGCTGCCAATCTTAAATTTATTTAACAAATTGAAACTTCCCATGATTCAGGAAAGCCATGTTCAATTCACTATGGCTCTGGATCGATTTCTGGACATTTCAGCCAAGATAACGTCGGAGTTGGTGATGTGGTGGTTACAGATCAAGTTAGTTCTCTTTCTTTAATCCCAATTCGTGTCTACCGTACTTCAAATGATTGTACTCAAAACGTTTCTACTTTTCTTTTTCAGGTTTTTATTGAGGCTACAAGAGAGCCAAGCCTTACCTTTATAATAGCCAAATTTGATGGAATACTTGGGCTTGGTTTCCAGGAAATTTCGGTTGGCGATCAAGTGCCAGTCTGGTATTCATTTGATTCAAGTGATTGAGTCCATGTTCTGTATTTCATCTTTTCCAATGATCACCCCCTTAAACTGATTTCCAATTACAAATTACAGGTACAACATGGTCAAGCAAGGTCTTGTCGATGAGCCAGTATTCTCTTTCTGGCTTAATCGAGATACAGAAGCAGAAGAGGGTGGTGAGATTGTCTTTGGTGGTGTTGACCCCAAACACTACAAGGGAAAACATAGTTATGTTCCTGTGACCAAAAAAGGTTACTGGCAGGTATATGAAGATGGATTATTCACTTATAGTTTGGTTCTTCTACATGAACTAAAATCAAATTATCAATTGTCTTATTTTCTTCCTCTGCGTCTCCTCTTGTTCTCATATGTGTCCGTATCTTTCTTTTACCAGTTCGAAATGGGAGATTTTCTTATCGGAAATTTATCAACAGGTAATATCCGCAGTTATTTGAGTCCAGAAGGTTTTCTTGTTACCAAAAACTTGAACCTAAAATAGACAGAATTCTTATTTTTCAATCATGTCACTTCATTTTCAATTCTGCCTTCAGGTTTTTGTGAGGGTGGTTGTGCTGCTATTATCGATTCTGGAACGTCCTTGCTTGCTGGTCCAACTGTACGTTTTCCCTCATTTTATTCTTGTTTCATTCTCAGAAATATAGCTGATGTTAACATCAGGTTTATTGTATTATTTAGAAATATATCTTAGTTAAACTTATCGTGCTGGTTCAAGGCAATAATAAAATTACTTGCATTTCAGACTGTTATTACTCAAATCAACCATGCCATTGGAGCAGAAGGCGTAGTAAGCATGGAATGCAAAGAAATTGCCTCTCAATATGGAGACATGATATGGGACCTTTTGGTATCAGGGGTATGTTATACTTTTACCTCCGCCACCTCTTACTCCATCCTACTTATATGGTGGAAAATCAAAATGAATTCTTATTTTCCTGCAGTTACAACCGGACAAAGTTTGTTCACATATCGGTTTATGTTCTTCCTATGCTGCTCAGTCTGTGAGGTGTGTTACCTTAAATGAGATTTTTTTTCCCCTCATTTAATCGTCTGATTTTTCTTGTTTGGTAATACGATCAACGAGGTTGTATGTATCTGCTTGTGATTGATTGCAGCTCTGATATCGAAATGGTTGTCGATAAGGAGAACAAGGAGGGAACATCAGCTCGTGAGAGCTTGCTATGTACTGCCTGCGAAATGGCCGTTGTTTGGATGCAAAGCGAATTGAAACAAGAAGAAGTGAAAGAAAAAGTACTAGAATATGTGAATCAGGTGACCTTGGGGGTTAATTCTTCTTCAACAGCCTAAGAATTATTGCATATTGTCTGTATTCAAATGTGGATTTTCATGTTTTGTTAGCTTTGTGAGAGCCTCCCTAGTCCAGCGGGCGAGTCTGCAATTGACTGCGATTCCATGTCAGACATGCCAACTGTCACTTTCACCATTGGAGGCAAAGCTTACCCTCTCACACCAGAACAGGTTTGTTCATTCATTAAAATTGCTTATTTTTCATCATAGCTTATGAATGGAGAAAATTATAAATTTACAGAATAATGGTCTACTACCAGTCCTAAACTGTTTTGTTTTGCTGGCAAACTAGTATATTCTCAAAACTGGTGAAGGCATCGCCACCGTTTGCATCAGTGGATTTATGGCTCTGGATGTACCAGCACCTCGCGGACCTCTGTGGTATGTCATATTATATTTTGATATAAAAATTCGTCCACATTCGATTAGATCATAATCCAGTTTGGTACTTATTCTGAGTATTTTGATGTGGCTGCAGGATTCTTGGAGATGTGTTCATGGGCGTTTATCACACTGTATTTGACTCTGGTAATCTCCGACTGGGTTTTGCTGAATCTGCATAATAAGCTCCTTTTGATGCGAGGACATGCCGTGTTAGTAGTTGATATTAAGAACGAACGCTTGGGATGTAGACAGCGGATTTGTATCGTGTAATTTTCATATGTATTGTTTGTGACTCTTGGTTTGGGATTTACTGATGTATATATAATACCCTGGGATGCGTGCTGTCTTCTGTTTTCATATGAGATGCATCTACCGAACACGTTATTTGGCTCATAAGTGAACCATTTCTACTAGTAATGTGATCCAGAAATATGAAGAGAGAATGGGATGAGCCGATAAATTCCTCTGCTCCATTTGGATATCATAAGGAAGAGAGTGGTCCAGTAGATGGCTGAAAGCTAGGCCATTGATAAATTGAACGAAAAATCCTCGATTTGGCAACCTAAGAATCAACCAATTATTTATATAATCAAAACCTTAATCTATACCTAAACCCAGTGAGTGCCCCAAGTTCTTTGAACATGCAAGCGTAAACCTGAGGTACAAGTCTGTACATGTGAAGCCTTTCAAGCTTCACAGTTCGACGAGATACTTCTGTGATGGGTGTTTATGGTGGCTGCACGAATCCAAGAATTCTCAAAGTAGTCGCAAATTTAATTACATTACATATATTTTCTCCGTCGAGAGTAGTCAGTGGTGCAACTACAAAAATATCTGGTTAACAACCAAAACGTCGAGTGAGAGCATGCCTGTAAAATTGTTCTCCGAATCCAAATCAAAATTCATAGCTCCAGCTTAAAAAGTATAATCAAAATGGGATATTCAAGTTCATTCTAATTAAAAATTACTGTTTTCCTTCTCTATCAAAAACTCAATGATTCAAAAACCCAAGGTTCCTGAGTCAGTTAAAATCTTGAAAAACATACATCGTACATGCATGCATACATAAATCAAATGTCAATATCCATAAATGAATGTTGTGTGTAGAATTGAGGAAATTCACCTAATTAAAAGAAAATTTTCGTCGCATATAATGAGAATTTTCAATTTTGGATTCTGAAGGGCGTAAAATGAAATTCGGATCAATCCACGTAAGCACTGGAGGATCGGGGCCTGAGCTGGAAAATGGACTCTCAATTGGGCTAACAAATTCTAGGTGGGCTCTAGGTTTTCATCTCAAGAAGTATAATTTTGAATTTATAGTAAAAGGAATAATTTAATTATTTGTGTACTTATATACATAGTTGTCAGACCCGACTTAATTGTCGATTCGAACAAATCATTGGGTCTTCAAGTTAATGATTCAACCAATGAATCAACCTATGGATCATTGCTATAACATAATTTATATATCTATATATATATCCGATTCCCGTAAATATGCTTTTGTATATAGAATGTTCTAGTTATTCCTAATGCAAATTATTAATGGATTTTTAATTATAACTTTATATTGGAAGGTAACTTCAATATTGCGAGTTGATGCTTCTCATTATATTAATTTAGGAGTCGCCTATATGCAAAGAATTAACCATAGTGATAATGAGAACACATTTTATGATTAATAATGTTTTACGAAAAGATTAACGATGTTAGAGAGCATTGAGCTTAATATTTTATTGTCATCCTTTGATCACAAACGTTAAGGTGTTGGAAATTCTTTGTGTATTAGTTCGACCTAATATTCTTACGTATATAAAAGAGTATTTAGAGAGATGCTATGAGTGCAATACTACCTAAAAGATCACCATTAATTAATTAAATTACTCTAATTATGTTAGCTAAAAAGTATTTCAAATGTTTTAATACATCATTAAAATGTGAAAGGAAAAAAAATATATCATAAAATCTACTTGTGAATATTGGAAAATAGACTTTGATGTATCCATATATGAATGGCCTAATCTTTGGTCATAGTAAACTTGTGGACTTTTGTAATTTCGACCAATGTAAGTGAAACCTTACTTATATATAAGAAATAAAAATATAGGTAGTGAAGTTATTTTGAAAATTATAGCCTTCTCGTAATATGAACACCACAAGTTTTATCCAACTTTATTTTATTCTTTGTACGATCAAATTACTTCATTTTATATGCATAAAGTTGTTGCACTTTTAAAGATGCTTCCTAACAATCCAAGTCTAAGCAATAATTTGCAAGCATTATTCGTCAAATCGAACTAAAAATCCAATGTTA
>NC_036251.1:28358359-28380820 GCF_002742605.1 Olea europaea var. sylvestris
GAAAGGCGTAACAATGTGAGCATTGTCTCAATGAAAGGCTCGATAAAATAGACATATCCGTAAAGATGTAAACTACCTGCCCCAAGACTAGAAGATCCTATGAAACTTCATTGTGATCCCTAGGAGAATTTGGGCATTTCTTGCGTATTTTAGGTGGAAGGCGAAGGTCTCCTTCCGAGAAGCGGGAGGCGTAAGGCCTCAAAGTGTAAGACATTGCTTTAACGTGGAATTCATAACACTTTCTAGCTAAGATAATTAGAGTAATTAATTTAATTAATTAATTAATGTGGAGACAGCAATAACACGCTACATGTATGTCCTAGCTATTCAAATATAGAAATATTCTTAAAGCAAATGGACCATGATTATATGAGTTCCGTAGATTGAAGTACAAGTTGGAGGGAGACACAACCTCTGGCTCTTATATTAGAATTTTTTAAGAATCTAAAGACAGCTTGAAGGCAATGTTGGAAGCTTCAAAGGAAATCGTGTTAAGCTTTATTTAATTTTATAATGTTCTTTCAGTAAAAAGGCTCTTAGAAGCCAATTATATGCGTGAATCCAAACATTCAAAAGATTCCCTAAAGGTTTCTTTTTATTCTTTTGGTTTTTTAATCACTTTTACACTAAGTAGATAATAATTATCACGTTTACAAAAGTTTAATTTACAATAGGATTTGTACAGTTATGCTCGAGTTGCTATATTAGATGTAGAGTTAAATTTTGTGCATTGCGGTATATCAATAGAATATATTTTATGTAATGTAAATATATATCAGGAATAAGGGTAGTTTAAAGAACATTTAAGCAACCGCTTGAGCCCCTGCGTGGTTTAACTAAAAATAAGATTTTAATAGATTTTGATAAAAGTTCATAAAATGTGTGATTGAAAAGTTGATAAAATTTATAGATCCTATAAAATGTGTGATTAAAATTAAAGTTTGAGAAACAAATGGTAATGAACATTATGTTTTGAAGGATTCGATCTTTTGCAATGCAAATTCTAGATGGCACCATTCGGAAGGTCACAAAATTTCCATGGTTCCTTCAAAGAGTCCTTTGAAAAAGCCCAAAGGTTCTGCACCAACTTTCTTTTATTTAATTGGCCGTCTTGAACTATGATTTTTGTAAGTTATATCTAACTTTATTTGATTCTTCATGCCAAGATTTTTTCGTTTCATCCAATTATAATCTCACAATCAATTAAATAAGATTATAGTAAATGCAGTGAGTACACTTTTAAAGATGCTTCCAAACACCTGACTTTAATCAATAATTTGCAAGACGTTACAAGTCAAACTAAATCCAATCTTACATTATGTAAAAACAAAAGATAACTTCTATGACATAATAGCAAAATAATCTTTTATTCTGCTTTCTTTTACCTTGAAAGATAATTTAAGAGGCAAACTTAACTGAACGTCCAATTTTCATATATATATATATACGTGCGTTGCTAATGACATTAATTAGTCATTAGTCATTTTGATTTGAAATCAAAAGGTGAATAATATGGACTTGTAAGAATATAGACTGGAATTTCGTGCTTCAAGAATCACCCACTGATTAAAAAAGGCAACTTTTTTCTTAAAAAAAAACCCCATTAAATATGTTTAGCCAACTTTGGAATCAACGGTCTATATGTTATTACAATCAGAATTTGTGATTTCATTTCATTTAATCACAGCCATCAATCAGATCGATGGCCTTCAGCTAAGTAGATTCTCCACCCTGAAATCCTTTACAAACGTACTATAAATACCACAGCTTCATAGCCATTGGGAAATCAAAAAACAACTTAGTCTTAATCCCCTCAAAAACCCTTCTAGGTTAATACATTGTCTGTACCTCTCCTGTAAAAATGGCCGGAAACAACAGGCAGAAGAAATCTTCAGATGGTTCTTTCTCTCTTTTCAACATCTTCAAAGGCAAAAGCTCGAGGGGTCGAAGGGTAGTTGAAGATACAAATTATGATTCTATGAAGGCTTGCAAAGTTTGGCCTAGTGATGAAGATAGAGGTCGGTATGTGGCCCAGCCTGGAATTGACAAGTTAGCTTCTACTTACATCATTTCAACAACAGAGAAGTGGAAAAATGTAGCAGCGACCAACTAGTTAATTATCGGCGTATCGTCTGATTTATTGTTACTTAATTCCATCTGCTGCAACTTCTACATTCATTATGTGTTGATTGAAATTGTTAAATAATTCTTAGTATTGTTATAGGATGTGGTGTTTGATCTGGTTAAGTTGTGAAATGCTAATAACAGTTAATGAATGAATAAAGCCTGTGCTTAAGGCTCGTCTCTTTTACTTGAAAGCAGCTGGTTTCCTTCATTGCACTTATGGTTTGGTCGTCGTGACTATTATAAAGATTGAAACCAGGCTAGAAATTTCTGGATGTGCATGGCAGGACAGCATTGACATGTATGTTTGTTATAAGGATATGTCATGTTTGGTTCCGGTACAATTGTCTTGTGGAATGGATTCAGGATACTTAGAAAATTATAAAAATATTGTACTTTTGATTAATTTGGGATCCTCACCATTCAACCATGGAGATATTTGTTTCTTTTGCAAACTATTAAGCCTTTGGATACAATTTATAAATTTCACTCACATCTTCATAAGCATTATTCATTTTTATTCACAAATTTCGTGGGATTCATCAATATTCCTCTTATTATTTCTATTTATAAATAATTTTTAAATTTTAATGGAGGCTATGATGCATGCAAAGGACAGATATTTGTTAGCTATCCTTTGTCTCCCTTGACATTAACACACTGTTTTTTGATGGAGTTTATGGTGGTCTGGTGGATTAAATTTGACGAGTAAATGGTTCGATCATTGTTTCACTAAGCTCAAAAGCTTGAGCTTTGTGGGAAGTACATCTTTGCATGCCACCCAAAAGGCTACTTTTAGAGAAAACATGTTCTATGGACCAAGAAAAATGGTTGATGTTCATTTTTTAGATAAATAATGTGTCCTCGAGAATGTATCTAGGCACACAAGTACATCTACGTGAAATTGAGTGTGTTAGATGATGGTTATTTCTGCTACATCTAAGTTGAATAGAGGTGGTCTAATTTTTCACCTCCTTCTAGAGCAAGCAAAAGTTACAAAAGAAGATTTATCGGAATAATGCAATGAGGCATTGAAAATACACTTAGAGGTATTGAAATTATAGAGTGTTTGTTGATTATTTTAATGAATAATAGCTTGATTTGATTTGAATTGTACTAGATAGGTAACAATCAATGAAAAAGATGGAATTAGAGGAAAAATGAAGAAAAATGGAATAAATTGCTAGAAAACTAAAGTTCAAGAACTAAAGTGTAAACAATCAAAAGTTGGCTCGGACTGAAGGTTGAACATTCGAGAGCGATTGAGCTCAATTGGACGTAAAGAGAAGTCAAGGAGATGAAAAAAGATGAAAAGGGATCAAAATTGTACGAGAGCGATTGAGCTCAATTGAACGTAAAGAGAAGTCAAGGAGACGAAAAAGATGAAAATGGATCAACATTGTATGGGAAGAAAACTTCAAGTTTACAAATGGGTCTCTAAACCACATCCATGTGTGCACCGCAGCCTACACGTCAGATGCGTGCCCAACCCATGCACCTAGCCGTTTGAAGCCAGAAAGACTGTTAAGGGAATGCTCCCTGAACCCTTAAAGGTGCGCACCTAGTTCATTCGCAAGGAAGAAATTATGCTTCATTTTTCTGTCTTTCATCTTTCTTTGGTTTGCAATATTTGGACACTCATATATGAACCAGAGCCATCCTAAATGTAAAAATTGAAATTTAATCATAGAATTTAGTCTAGCAAACGGCAAAGAAAGATTTTTGCATCAAGATTTTGAAGTTCTATAGCCTGGGTTGAAGTTTGAAGTGAAGATTGTTGCTTTTCAAGCTCTTCATCTAGTTCTTTATCTTGGGTGGTGGTGTTTCTAAATCTTTTGTGTAATTTTGACATGACAACGATAGGCCAACACCTTCTTTTTTTTTTTTTTTTTAACGGTTTTTTTTTTTTTTGTACGGGATGGATGATGAAACCATTGATTTATAGTTTTTACCTTGGGAACACTGCATATTAAATAATGGGTAATAGATATTAAGAATAATGTTTATGTCGTGTGCAATCCTGTGTGATAGTCGTGTAATTTAATGTGTGTTTTGCATATGAATATAGACTAGAAATATGATCGGATTGTGTTAAGCATATGTTTATTATATTTAGGAAAATGAACATTAGATAACACATTAATAATACCAATTTACAAGAACAATGCTATGGTGACTTAATTTTTTTTTGATATAACGGTTTACCGATGCTCATAATGGGAGACGTTCGCTTCATTTTTGGACTTCTATTCATGCGGGACTTATCCGCATGTGAGAGGATGTCAACCATTGTGTCAAAAAAATTCAAGCAAAGTAGTTTAATCAAATTTACACAAGTCAAGAATTGGAACTAGACATCAAGAGGTGGAATCGAAAATCCAATACATTCATCTCGTTCTTTGATAAAACCAATCTTTTGCAGCTTTCATAGTTTAATTGGAATAATAACTAAACAACTCTTGTAAAATTGATCGAATTTGATAATAACTAGTACACTATAATTGAACGTTACAGTACACTATAATTGAATGTTACTCATCGTGGAACGTACTCGTGTTCACTACTTATTACTTGTCAATGATCTTATGCACATTTCGAGTTTTGTCCGAACATCTAGCTTCTTTAGGCAAAAGATACTCGTACATTTTGCTTTACTGTACAGCTGTAGTCTATAGCCTAGATTGAAGGATGTCCTCTAAATACTATTGGTTATTCTTTTTCTGCAAGGATCCCTTTTTCTTTGAGCATTTCTCAAAGAATTTTAATTTTTCTACTTGTACAACCAGAGATGACAATGTACTCACAAGAGGGAGGGTCGACGATTTTTTATTTAGCGTGGACCCCCCTCCTGTGTGTGGTTGTCAACCCCGATTGTACACGTAGTATAATTGTTTTATTACTACATGATCTTTGATTTATTTGTACTCCATTCAATTGTTTATTATCAATGATTCTTCACCAAAATCTCTTTTCCTTCAAATTTTCAATGAAATAATTGGATGTGTTATCAACACAAACTTTTAGATGGCTGGTACAATATGATATAACGAGAGTAAGCAAATGTTCTAAACTCGACTCTAGTTCTCACTCAGTTGTGCTTGTATTAGAAGTTTAATAATAACACGAATCTAACTTCTATGTGAAAATCCATCTAATTAGATATGGTGTTTTGTGTGTACAATAAAAATCGAGTTGGACGAACGAGATTCGATACGTGTTTTGTGTGGACAAGTACAATACAACCCTTAGAGATTAGGGCTTGTCTTCCTACTTTTACTTGTATATTTTTTCCCTTTTCAGGGTAGATGGAAAAAGTGGGGTTTAGTTGGAAACTCGATTTGAATATTGGATTTGCGGATCGTATGAAATTATAGCAAATCTGCAAAATACACCACAAAGTTAGTCCTATTATTCTCCCTATTTATGTAACAAAAATTCTTTATGCTTTCTTTCATTAGGACTTTTGCATTGTTCTTTCTTTTTAGTTGTCTAATTTTTTGTTTCCTAGTGGATTATACCAACTCCACAGTAGCTTAATGCTTAATCTTTACATTTCCCTCGAGAACGTTTTAGTATATTAAACTTTAATGAACGTTAATACAATATACGAGAGTTTAACATTTTTTTCTTATTTAATACTATTTTTTACTTTAAAATATAAATTGTTTCATTTATTCTAGCTAATTGCGGTACAACTGCACGCCTTTGGTGCATTGGTTTAAACTCTCGGAATTTGTCTTGGCCTTTGACAAGCAAACCTTGAACAATGAACAATGAATTCAATCCCGCCACTTAAATCCATGGTGATTCTACTAAAAAGAAAAAAAAAATATCTTGAACAGTGAAATATGACGACCCAATTGATAAAATTTATAATTCAATCAGATTCTTTGAGCATCTTATAGATCATTGGACATTAATTTGGTCATATATACTTGAATGGAGAATTTGCAGTGTGAAGTTGTTGCAGATTCATGGCTCAACAGGCCTCTACGCACACAATTAATTGGAGAATATATCCAGTCAACAACAAGACTACCAGACCAACCCTCAGCCCTACATCTCCTTTCATTACACTTTACCTAGTGACAATTGGTACCTTCCTATGAGCAATAATTAGGTTATTTATTCCATTCTTTTCTAGCGTATGCTCATGAATTAAGAGTCATAATGTATCAAAATATCTATAAAAGTGTGATATGACCCCTAAATTTATTTAAACAATTGATAGTGCAACAAAGTAGAGGATTATATTGGCCATTAGGGTCTTACCAACTAGTTACAGGAAAAAATAGGCAATGGCTATTGGCCATACCATGTGGATTTGATTTAAGAAAAATGAAATCACTAATGCAAATTATTAAACGATTTTAAATTATAACTTTATATTGTAAGGTAACTTCAATATTGTGAGTCGATGCTTCTCACTATATTAATTTAGGAGTCGCCTATATGCGAAGAACAATATTAACCTTAGTAATAATGAGAACACATTTTATGATTAATAATGTTTTACGAGAAGATTAACGATGTGCGTGAGCTTAATATTTTGTTTTTATCCTTTCGATCACAAACATTAAGGCGTTAGACATTCTATATGTGTATTAGTTCGACCTAATATTCTTACGTATATAAATGAGTATTTAGTGAGATGCTATTAGTGCAATACTACCTAAAAGATCACCATTAATTAATTAAATTACTCTAATTATGTTAGCTAAAAAGTATTTCAAATGTTTTAATACATCATTAAAATGTGAAAAGGAAAAAAAAAACATAAAATCTACTAATGAATATTGGAAAATAGACTTTGTTGTATCCATATACGAATGGCCTAATCTTTGGTCATAGTAAACATGTGGACTTTTTGTAATTTCGACCAATATAAGTGAAACCTTACTTATATATAAGAAATAAAAAAAGGTAGTGAAGTTATTTTGAAAATTATAGCATTCTCGTAATATGAATACCACAAGCTTTATCCAACTTTATTTGATTCTTCGTATGATCAAATTACTTCATTTTATATGCATAAAGTTGTTGCACTTTTAAAGATGCTTCCTAACAATCCAAGTCTAAGCAATAATTTGCAAGCGTTATTAGTCAAATCGAACTAAAAATTCAATGTTACGTTTATACCACGAAACTATATCCGTAAAAGCTAAGTCTTCTACGATATTATGAAAAAAAACATACATTAGCAACTTAATATTTTTACCATGAAAGATTGCAAACTCAATTTACCTTCCAACTCCATTAAAATTCCACTTACAAAAGCAAAACAAATAAGGGACTATTACTCCTTCTAGCATACATTGAAAATTGTTCCGGTTAATGCAGGAGTAACATTGCTTACATGCATACAGTAATATAATAATTTTGAATTTAAATCTATTTTAGTTTTCTTGAATATTTAATATTCGAAATTAATTGTTTAATATTTTAGTTATTTTAATTAATTACGTGTAGGAGTGGATGAAAATTTTGTAAAATGAGGAAGTACTTTTGAAGCATTTTATTGGTTTTCAACTTTTACAGTATTACTCCTTTATTTTAAAATATTTTGTCTATTTTTACTTATAAGTAGGTTTTCACTTAAAAATATTTAAGAGAAAAAAATTTCGTAAGTTTTCATTGACCAAAGTGTAGAAAATTATTGACATTATTCTCAGTAGAAAATAAATGCAAAACAAGTAATCGTAGACGCGAAAGAATATATGTAGTGTCTCAAATTTCGAATTTAAATTTTTGGAAGCACCATTTAGAGCAAATGCAGCTCCCTTAATCCATCTTCAATTCGAAAGACATCATTTTTTTAATTAAATTACTAATTTAGAGCAACTTCCATTACTAATTTTGGTCAGATATTACCAAACAGTTTGCTTTAAACCTTACGAATTAAATTTAGCTTAATTACCCTAATGATTCCTAATCTAGAACAATCAAGACTTTGTATGAAACAGGAAACATGCAATTCAAACTTTTTTATTCAAAAGTAACTATAATAGTCCTATGTACCAAAATTTCTTGTATGGTAATATTCAACCATATGAAAGGCGTAACGATGTAAGCATTGTCTCAATGAAAGGCTCGATAAAATAGACATATCTATGAAGATGTAAACTACCTGCCCCCAAGACTAGAAGATCCTATGAAACTTCATTGTGATCCCTAGGAGGATTTGGGCATTTCTTGCATATTTTAGGTGGAAGGCGAAGGTCTACTTCCAAGAAGCGGGAGGCGTAAGGCCTCAAAGTGTAAGACATTGCTTTAACGCGGAATTCATAACGCTTTAACGTGGAATTCATAACATTTTCTAGCTAAGATAATTAGAGTAATTAATTAAATTAATTAATCAATGTGGAGACAGCAATAACACACTACATATATGTCCTAGCTATTTAAATATAGAAATATTCTTAAAGCAAATGGACCATGATTATATGAGTTCCGTAGATTGAAGTACAAGTTGGAGGGAGACACAATCTCTGGCTCTTATGTTAGAATTTTTTAAGAATCTAAAGACAGCTTGAAGGCAATGTTGGAAGCTTCAAAGGAAATAATGTTAAGCTTTATTCAATTTTATAATGTTCTTTCAGTAAAAAGGCTCTTAGAAGCCAATTATATGCGTGAATTCAAACATTCAAAAGATTCCCTAAAGGTTTCTTTTTATTCTTTTGGTTGTTTAATCAGTTTTACACTAAATAGATAATAATTATCACCTTCACAAATGTTTAATTTACAATAGGATCTGTTTAAATTTTGTGCATTGCAGTGTATCGACATAATATATTTTATGTAACATTAATATCAAGAATAAGGGTAGTTTAAAGACCATTTAAGCAACCGCTTGAGCCCCTGCGTGGTTTAACAAAAAATAAGATTTTAATATATTTTGATAAAATTCATGAAATGTGTGGTGAAAAGTTGATAAAATTTATGAATCCTATAAAATGTTCGATTCAAATTAAAGTTTGAGAAACAGTTGGCAATTAACATTATGTTTTGAAGGATTTGATCTTTTGCGTTGTAAACTTCTAGATGACACCACCAAATTTTCTTTTATTTAATTAGCTATCTTGAAATATGATTTTTGCAAGTTATATCGAACTTTAGTTGATTCTTCATGCCAAGATTTTTTGGTTTCATCCAATTATAATCTCACAATCAATTAAATAAGATTATAGTCAATGTAGTGAGTCGACAATTTTAAAGATGCTTCCTAACACCTGACTCTAATCAATAATTTGCAAGACGTTACAAGTCAAACTAAATCCAATCTTACATTATGTAAAAACAAAAGATAACTTCTATGACATAATAGCAAAATAATCTTTTCTTCTGCTTTCTTTTACCTTGAAAGATAATTTAAGAGGCAAACTTAATTGACCATCCAATTTTCATATATATATATATATATATATATATAAGGATTATTAAATTATATATATGTGCGTTGCTAATTACATTAATTAGTCATTAGTCATTTTGATTTGAAATCAAAAGGTGAATAATATGGACTTGTAACAATATAGACTGGAATTTCGTGCTTCAAGAATCACCCACTGATTAAAAAAGGCAACTTTTTTCTTAAAAAACAACCCCATTAAATATGTTTAGCCAACTTTCGAATCGACGGTCCAAGATATATGTTCTTTGCCTAAGTTTTTACAATCAGAATTTGTGATTTCGTTTCATTTAATCACAGCCATCAATCAGGTAGATGGCCTTCAGCTAAGTAGATTCTCCATCCTGGATTCCATTACAAACGTACTATAAACACCACAGCTTCATAGCCATTGGGAAATCAAAAAACAACTTATTCTTAATCCCCTCAAAAACCCTCCTAGGTTAATACATTGTCTGTACGTCTCCTGTGAAAATGGCAGGAAACAACAAGCAGAAGAAATCTTCAGATAGTTCTTTCTCTCTTTTCAAAATCTTCAAAGGCAAAAGTTCGAGGGGTCGAAGGGTAGTTGAAGATACAAATTATTATGATTCTATGAAGGCTTGCAACTTTTGGCATAGTGATGAAGATAGAGGTCGGTATGTGGCCGAGCCTGGAATTAACGACTTAGCTAAAGTTTACATCATTTCAACTAAAAGGAAGTGGGAAAAAGCAGTGTCCGACTAGTTAATTATCGGCATATCGTCTGATTTATTGTTACTTAATTCCATCTGCTGCTACTTCTACATTCATTATGTATTGATTGAAATTGTTAAATAATTATTAGTACTGTTATAGGATGTCGTGTTCGACCTAGTTAAGTCGTGAAATGCTAATAACAGTTAATGAATGAATAAAGCCTGTGCTTAAGGCTTGTCTCTTTTACTTGAAAGCAGCTGGTTTCCTTCATTGCACTCATGGTTTGGTCCTAATGAATATTATAAAGATTCCCCGTCAAGCAAGTTATAAGCTCAAAGTTGTTAGCTGGGTGTGCGCGTTTGTGAAGGATTTACAATGTAAAAATATTCATTGCTTTCTTGAATTCATGAAATCAACTACTAAATTTTATTCTTAAATTTGGAGTCAACTAAAAATATGAATTCTTATTTGCTGCTCATCTAAAATTATAGTTGGACTTGTAAGTTTGTTGAAACCAGGCTAGAAATTTCTGAATGTGCATGGCAGCACAGCATTGACATGTTTGTCAGTAATAAGGCTACGTCGTGTTTGGTTCCAGTACAATTGTCTTGTGGAATGGATTTAGGATACTTAGAAAATTATAAAAATATTGTACTTTTGATTAATTTGGGGATCCTCACCATTCAAACATGGAGTTATTTGTGTCTTTAAAAACTACTAAGCGCTTGGATACAATTTATAAATTTCGTTTCACACCTTCATAAGCATTATTCATTTTTATTCAAAAATTTCGCAGGATTCGTCAATATTCCTCTTATTATTCCTACTTAAAAATAATTTTTAAACTTTAACGGAGGCTATGACGCATGCAAAGGACAGATATTTGTTTGCTATCCTTCGTCTCCCTTAACATTAACACACCGTTCTTTGACGGAGTTTATGGTGGTCTGGTGGATTAAATTCAAATAGTAAATGGTGCGATCATTGTTTCACTAAGCTTAAAAGCTTGAGCTTTTGTGGGAAGTACGTTGTTGCATACCACCCAAAAAGGCTACTTTTAGAGAAAACCTGTTCTCTGGATTAAGAAAAATGGTTGATGTTCATGTATTAGATAAATAATGTGTTCTCGAGAATGTATCTAGGCAAACAAGTACAATTAAGTGAAATTGAGCCCTCGTTTGCCCCCCCCCCCTTCTTTCCAAATCTTAATGGTTGGAATAATATTTTTTTGAAAAATGTGTGGTTGAAAAATAATAAAAAAATTTTAATTTGCGTGTAATATTATTTTATGAAAGATTGTGTGGTTGAAAATTAGAAAGACAACAAGATGAGAAGTAGAATGAGAGCCAAACAGGGGCTGAGTGTGTTAGATACTAGTTATTTCTGCTACATCTAGTCAAATAAAGGTGTTTAAATTTTTCACCTCCTTCTAGAGCAAGCAAAACTTAATCGAAGATTTATCGGAGCAATGCAATGAGGCATTGATAAGTGTATTTTATACACATATAGGTATTGAAATTAGAGTATTTGTTGATTATTTTAATGAATAATAGCTTAATTTGATTTGAATTGCATTAGGTAGATAACAATCGATGAAAAAGATGGAATGGAAGGAAAAATGAAGAATAAGGACTAAACTGCAAGAAAGCTAAAGTTCAAGGACTAAAGTGCAAACAATCAAAAGTTGGCTCGGACTAAAGGTTGAACATTCGAGAGCGATAGAACTCAATTGGAAGTAAAGAGAAGTCAACGAGATGAAAAAAGATGAAAAGGGATCAAAATTGTATGGGAAGAAAGCTTCAAGGTTGCAAATTGGTCCCTAAACCACATCCATGTGCGCGTCCCAGCCTGCACATCAGATACGTGCCCGACCCATGCACCAAGCCATCTAAAGCCAAAAAGGCTCTTAAGGGCACGTGCCCTGAACCCTTAGAGGCACACGCCTAGTTCATTCGTGAAGAAATTTTGCTTCCTTTTTCTTTCTTTTATCTCTTTATGTTATGCAATATTTGGACACTCTATATAACCCAGAGCCATCCTAAATGTAAATATCGAACTTTAATCATAGAATTTAGTTTAGCAAGCGGCAAAGAAAACCTTGGGTCACTCCTGCCAAAGCCTAATCCCTTCTCATTATACACATAAATACATGTATGTATGTATGTATGTATGTATGTATGTATGTATGTATGTATGTATGTATGTATGTATGTATGTACGTATGTATGTATGTATACACAAACTTCGTCAGTGGTTGTAATGCAGAGGCCGATGGGCTTCTCGTCATCTCTACCTCCATCGGATTTTGTATGGAAGGTGAGGTGTCTCTGCCCAACAATGTATTTGTTTTGCGTTGTTGGAGAAAGTTGGACTGCCGGCTTATCTTTAAAGGCTAAATCTTTTCTAGATTTGGTCTCTCACTTCCCTTTGTTTTTCTTCAAGCTTTATAGGTTGTTTGGTCTCTGTTTTCCCTTTGTTTTCCTTACACACACACACACACACACTCATGTATGTATGTACAAACTGTTGGAAAAATTGGCCGACTTTGGCATGAGTTTTGAGTAGGACCCGGTTGTTCAATTTGGAAGATGAAAGTTGATTTGTGTTCTCCTCCGTGAGTACATCGAAATCATATACTTACTTGCCAAAGTTGATGCTCGGATGAATGAGAAATTGAGGCTCAAAATGTGCCACTCAAAAGGGAGTTTATGTGGGAAAAATGAATTTGTCTCACATAGGAAAAAGATGAGGAATTTCAAAAGTCATTGCCATTAATGGTAGCCTAACCTATAAATAGTGGCTCATTTTTCTCATTTCAACACAAAAAAAAAAAGAAGCAAAAGCTTTCAAGTTTAGAATACACTAGAAATTCATTTGCATAGAGTTCTCTCTTGGTGGTGGTGTAGTTCAAGCACTAATTCAGTTCGCCGGAGTGGTTTCTGTGGTGCTCAGAAGCTACTTGTTTTACCGTTGTATCCTGAAAAACGGACGCTCGTTTTAAACCTCAAGCACGGACGGTGAGGGGGCGAATCTGTTTTAAGGAAATTGTGTGTAACACAGGCCTCGGGTTAAAATTCTATGTTTCAGTTGTTTAATTCATGCAATTTTTCGTATTAAATTTATAGTCCATGCTTCATGAATTTATGATATATTGTTTGTATGCTTCATGAATTTTAAATTCTATTGGAGCAAAAGTTATTTGTTGGAAATAAAACTTTCAATGATCTGGTGAAAATTCGATATACGGTTGTTTGAATTTTGTTGATTTGCATAGTTGCAAAATTGAAAGGCTTTGTCAAAAAGACCTAAACTGTCTAAGAAGAGCTTGGGATTTAAACGGTCCGATTGTGACCCCCTCTTCATCTGGGAGTCTTTTAATTGCGCATTATTCAAATTGACGAGACGAAAGACAACATTTCCCGATTTTATCCACATACACTGAATTTCCTACAAGTTTAAAATAGATTTTCAGATAGGAAAATTTGGTTTCCTATGTTGATTATCTCTGAACTGATTAGTTTCTTATATTTGTTATATTGTGGAAACTAATTTGTTGTTCGATTCTTTCGGAAGACGAAATGGCAACCGGGTCCACTAACATAGATTTCAACATGGATGTGTCCCAAGCTGAAGGTACCCAATCTCAAGCTGTGGGTTCTACTATGGGTGTAGGGCCTAGTTCGGCTATGGGTGCAGCTATGGCTGCAGGGCCTAGCTCTGTTATGACACAGACTGTGGCTCCAATGCCAAGTCGTGTTGTGAGCCAACATGTGGCTAATGTTCCGGTTAATGTACCAGTTAACCATGGGAAAAAGCCGGAGAAATTCAACGGCTTGAATTTCAAGAGGTGGCAGCAGAAAACGTTGTTCTATCTGATCACCTTGAATCTTGCGAGATTCTTGATTGAAAGTGCTCCAAAACTCCAAGAGGGTGAGGTGGATGTTCAAGCTATCAGTGTTGTTAATGCGTGGAAACACTCGAACTTCTTATGCCAGAATTACATCATGAACAGTTTGGCAGATTCGCTATACAACGTGTATACCACCATGAAAACTGCTAAGGAGTTGTGGGAGTCTTTGGACCGAAAATATAAGACTGAGGATGCTGGGGCTAAGAAATTTATCGTCGGCCGATTCTTGGACTATAAGATGGTGGATTCCAAAACTATAATCAGTCAAGTGCAAGAACTCCAAGTGATTCTTCACGAAACTCATGCCAAAGGGATGATTCTGAGTGAAACTTTCCAAATGGTTGCAATCATTGAAAAATTGCCTCGCGTGTGGAAAGATTTCAAGAATTATCTGAAACACAAGCGAAAGGAAATGAACGTTGAAGAGCTGATTGTTAGACTTCGAATTGAAGAAGACAACAAGAATTTCGAAAAGAAGTGGTTCAACCTTAGTGCGGCTAAGGCCAATATTGTTGAACATGGTCAAGGTAGTAAGAACTACAAAACCAAAGTTGGGCCATCCGGTGGAAAAGAGATCAAGTTGGGACCAAAAGGGGGCATTCCTAAGAAGAAATTTCAAGGGAAGTGCTTCAACTGTAACAAAGTAGGCCACAAATCTTTGGAGTGCAGATTGCCAAAGAAGAAGAAAGAAGCAAATGTGGTTGACTACATGGCACATGATGTGTCGGAGATGAGTCTCGCAGCAGTCATTTCTGAAGTGAACATGGTGAGTTCTAACCCAAAAGAATGGTGGATTGACACCGGAGCTACGTGACATATGTGCTCTGATAAAGAGTTATATACTACTTTTGAAGCAGTTGAGAATGGAGAGAAGTTGTTCATGGGAAATTCAGCAACTTCTGAAATCAAGGGCCAAGGAAAAGTGGTTCTAAAGATGACTTCGGGAAAAGAGCTGACTCTTAACAACGTGTTGTATGTGACGAAAATTTGCAAGAACCTTGTGTCCGGGTCGCTTTTGAATAAACATGATTTTCGCATTGTGTTTGAGTCAGACAAGGTCATCTTGTCGAAAAGTGGAATGTTTGTCGGAAAAGGTTATGTTTCCAATGGAATGTTTAAACTCAATGTAATGGTTGTTAAACCAAAAGTGAATAATAAAGTGAATGCTTCTGTTTACTTGCTTGAATCTTCCAATGTGTGGCATGGTAGACTAGGACACATTAACTATGATACTTTACGTAGGCTAGTTAACTTGAAATGCACACCAGCATTCCATGTTGA
The DNA here is from genome assembly GCF_002742605.1 of Olea europaea var. sylvestris. Classification (NCBI taxonomy): domain Eukaryota; kingdom Viridiplantae; phylum Streptophyta; class Magnoliopsida; order Lamiales; family Oleaceae; genus Olea; species Olea europaea. The sequence goes on from NC_036251.1 coordinate 28,373,761, forward strand.
TTCCAAACATAAGTGTGAGACTTGTGTTGAAGCAAAATTGACTAGGTCGTCATTTAAGTCAATTGAACGAAATACGGAATCACTTAATTTAATTCACAATGATATATGTGATTTAAAATTTGTACAAACAAGAGGTGGCAACAAGTATTTCATTACTTTTGTCGACAATAGCACGAAATACTGCTATGTGTATTTGCTAAAAAGCAAGGATGAAGCGATAGAGAAATTTGTTCTCTATAAGAATGAAGTTGAAAATCAACTTAACAAGAAAATTAAGGTGCTAAGAAGCGATCGAGGTGGTGAGTATGAAGCACCGTTTGCTGAATTCTGTGCACAACACGAAATCATACATGAAACCACCGCACCGTATTCACCGCAACAAAATGGTGTTGCTGAAAGGAAAAATCGCACTTTAAAGGAGATGATGAGTACAATGCTAGTAAGTTCTGGATTACCTCAGAACATGTGGGAGGATGCTGTATTATCAGCAAATTACCTTTTGAATAAGGTGCCCCGAAAGAAAATGAAGAAGACCCTTTATGAGTTATGGTAAGGAAGAACGCCTTCCTATAAATACTTACGAGTGTGGGGGTGTCTTGCTAAAGTGGCTGTCCCAACACCAAAGAAGGTGAAGATAGGCCCGAAAATTGTAGATTGCATATTCATTGGATATGCACATAACAGTAGTGCTTATCGGTTTCTCGTGTATGAATCTAAAATTCAAGATATACACAGAAACACGATAATGGAGTCGAGAAATACTTCATTCTTTGAACATGTGTTTCCATGCAGGTCCGAAGAAGAGGCAAGTTCTTCTAAATGGACGTATGAGACTATGACTGAACATAGTCAGGACCAAGAACTAGAAGAGGAGGTTGAGGTTGAACCTAGATGTAGCAAAAGGGAAAGGACAAAAAAATCTTATGGTTCGAATTTTCTGACCTATATGCTAGAAAGTGAACCTCAAAGCTATCAAGAGGCTGTGAACTCCTAGGAAGGACCTCAATGGAAAGAGGCCATTAAAAGTGAAATAGATTCTATCCTGCAAAATCATACATGGGAGCTAGTAGATCTTCTACCAAGAAGTAAACCACTAGGCTACAAGTGGATTTTCAAACGAAAAATGAAAGCAGATGGAACTATTGAAAAGTATAAGGCCGGGTTGGTAATAAAAGGTTACCGACGATGGGAAGGCCTTGATTACTTTGATACATATTCTCCAGTAACGAGAATAACATCAATTAGAATGATACTTGCGATTGCTGCTTTGCGAAATCTTGAAGTACATCAAATAGATGTTAAGACTGCCTTCTTGAACGGAGACTTAGATGAAGAAATCTATATGGAACAACCCAAAGGGTTTTCATCTCCAGGGCAGGAAAAGAAAGTGTGTAAATTGGTGAAGTCATTCTATGGCTTGAAACAAGTACCAAAACAATGGCATGAGAAATTTGACAGTGTCATGATGGAGAGTGGATTTAAGATCAACAAGTATGACAAATGTGTTTACGTCAAAGACACTAAAGACGTATATGTCATCTTATGTCTTTACGTTAACGACATGCTTATTGTTGGCAGTGACAACAAGATGATTGAATCTACTAAAATTATGTTAAACTCGTGGTTTGACATGAAAGATATAGGTTTAGCTGATGTTATACTTGGTGTGAAAATCTAAAGAACATCAAATGAGCTTGTTCTAAGTCAGTCACATTATGTGGACAAAATTTTAGGAAAATTCCATAAGGATGATACTGGCTTGGCTAGAACACCAATAGATACTAGTCAACATCTGTCTAAAAATAGAGGAGAAAGTATCTCTTAAGTAGAATACTTGAGAGTTATCGGAAGTCTAATGTACTTAATGAGCTGTACTAGACCAGACATAGCCTACACAGTCAGTAAACTGAGTAGATATACGAGTAATCTAGGAGCTGATCACTGGAAAGGAATAGTAAGAGTACTAAGGTACTTAAGATATACTCGTAATTTTGGACTGCACTATAGCAGATATCCAGCGGTCATTGAAGGATATAGTGATGCTAATTGGATATCCGACATAAAAGACTCAAAGTCCACGAGTGGATTTGTGTTCACTTTGGCAGGTGCAGCTATATCATGGAAATCTTCTAAACAAACAGTGATAGCCAGATCCACTATGGAATCTAAGTTTATAGCTCTAGATAAAAGTGGTGAAGAGGCTGAGTGGCTACACAACTTCTTAGAGGATATTCCAAGATGGTCAAAGCCTGTGCCAACAATTTGCATATATTGTGATAGTCAATCGACAATTGAAAGAGCACAGAACAACATGTATAATGGTAAGTCTAGACATATACGTCGTAGACATAATACCATTAGGCAACTACTCTCAACTGGAGTTATCACTATTGATTATGTAAAGTCAAAGGATAATATTGCGGATCCGCTAACCAAAGGGTTAAATAGAGAGTTAGTTGAGAAATCATTGAGAGGAATGGGACTTAAGCCCTTGAATGGATAAGTTAATACAAAGGAAAATCCAACCTAGTTGACTGGAGATCCCAAGATCTAGGTTCAAATGGACAACCTAATTGTAAAGACATGATAGAATCACTGTGGGGGATATTACCTCCTGTCCATTCCTGTGATGCGACAGTGATGCCCATAAAGATGGAGTATAAGCAATAGACTTTTAATGATTCTTATGCGTCGAAAATCGAGCCAAGTAATGCGGGTTACTTGTAATAAAAAATCACCTATGTGAGAGAGAAGTGGGGCCGCTTCTAAGGGAATTGTGTCAGAACCAGGTGTATGTTCATGGCCAAAACGAACGTAATAATGAGAACTGAAATGTGTTAGGAAGAATCCTATGTGAAGTGGATCATCGTTTACATAAACGGTAGAACAGTTCAAGGACATCGCGTCTACTGGTTAGCCAGTGAAGTAAATATGCTTTCACAAGCGAAGGTTCAAAGGGTAATACCTACCTATCATATGCAGGTTTCAATTGTTGAACTATATCACCAAGTCGTCATGTGTCACATTCACAAGTTGTCATGTGTCACATTCATAAGTCGTCATGTGTCACATGCATAAGTCGCTCTCAATTTTCATTCTGTGGGGGATTGTTGGAAAAATTGGCCGACTTTAGCACGAGTTTTGAGTGGGACCCGGTTGTTCAATTTGGAAGATGAAAGTTGATTTGTATTCTCCTCCGTGAGTACATCGAAATCATATACTTACTTGCCAAAGTTGATGCTCGGGTGAATGAGAAATTGAGGTTCAAAGTGTGCCACTCAAAAGGGAGTTTATGTGGGAAAAACGAATTTGTCCCACATAGGAAAAAGATGAGAAACTCCAAAGGTCATTTTCATTAATGGTAGCATAGCCTATAAATAGTGGCTCATTTTCCTCATTTCAACACACAAAAAAAAAGCGAAAGCTTTCAAGTTTAGAATACACTAGAAATTCATTTGCATAGAGTTCTCTCTTGGTGGTGGTGTAGTTCAGGCACTAGTTTAGTTCGCTGGAGTGGTTTCTACGGTGCTCAGAAGCTACTGATTTTACTGTTGTATTCTGGGAAACGGACGCTAGTTTTAAACATCAAGCACGGACGGTGAGGGGGCGAATCCGTTTTAAGGAAATTGTGTGTAACACAGGCCTTATGTTAAAATTCTATGTTTCAGTTATTTAATTCATGCAATTTTTCGTATTAAATTTACACTCCATGCTTCATGAATTTATGATATATTGTTCGTATGCTTCATGAATTTTAAATTCTATTGGAACAAAAGTTATTTGTTGGAAATAAAACTTTCAATGATTTGGTGAAAATTCGATATACGGTTATTTGAATTTTGTTGATTTGCATAGTTGCAAAATTGAAAGACTTTGTCAAAAAGACCTAAACTGTCTAAGAAGAGCTTAGGATTTAAGCGGTCCGATTGTGACCCCCCTCCTCATCTGGGAGTCTTTTAATTGTGCATTATTCAAATTGACAAGACGAAAGATAACATTTCCCGATTTTATCCACATACACTGAATTTCCTACACAAACAAACTTCTCGAATTAATTTTTTTCATTGCTTGAAAATTAATTAAAGTTTTGGAATTTGTGCTTAATTAATTTGAATTCATTAATAATAAGAATTGGTTATAAAAAAAGATGTATATCATTTGCCATTCTTCTTCCTCTTAAGGTTTGGTTTAGTTATGGAGAGAGAGAGAGAGAGAGAGAGAGAGAGAGAGAGAGAGAGAGAGAGATGAGCTTATCCAAAGATGTGTGCAGTGAGAGAGAGAGAGAAAACCATTTTTATAGAGGAGATATTTCTTGAACAAGAGATATTGAACAGCTGGAGAAACCAGTTCATAAATGGTGGGAGGGAAGAGAAGGATATCCAAGAACCAGTGTAAAGACCTAGTTTATGAATATGCAACTACTAGTACAACTGCAGAGCTGCAAAATGGAATTCTTCTTTTCAGTGCTTTTGTTCATCCCTCCAAGATTGACTTTTACGCCATGAATCTAGATTAATGTAAACCATATCTATTTTATGTTTGCTTGTTTTATTTGTTTGTTGGAAAAAATGGTTATGAAATGGATCAACTTTGAGCCCAATTTTCAGTGGGACCCACCTTTTAATTAATACGGAACCTAGCATATTTACGTTCTACTCCGCGAGATGATTAACGTGATATATTTATTTATCGAAAACCATTTAAAATTGAATGAAATATTAAGTTTTAAAGTAACCCACATAAACTAAGTATTATGGAAGAATTTGATTTTCCAAACACTTATCCCACATAGGAAAGTTAGGAAACTTTGGTGTGGTTTATAAGGTGGAAGTTTGGAATTAGGTTTGGGCCCCAAGGGGTACCAATAGTCTTTGGAAGGGGGAAGACCTATATCCTATTGGATTCGATCATAAACCCACACGCGCGCGCCACCAACGCCGTCAGTCCGACCGGCTCGAAATGTGCCCGTGTCCGAGTCCGGTTCGATGCTGGTGCGGGTGGACCTTTGCTCTATATTAACTTTTTGGACAAAATTTATTTAAATATTTTGGGCAAATTGTAAATAATCAAATTCTTGGGTACATTATGAAATTTAAATTTTGGCTTATTTCGTGTGTTTTATTTTCTTTTAACAGTCGTCTGTTTGTTAACCGACTTTTAAAAACAGCATATCTGTTCGGATTTTGAGGTTTGTCTAAAAGGTGATGACTGTTTGAATGGCCACGAACACGTCTATAAATAGCCAGCCTCTCTACCAGGAAATTTACACCATTTTTATTGCAAACTTTCTGTGCTTTGAATCTTATTCCCTTCTCTCTCGTTCTGATATTGTCTCGAAGTAAAACACACTTCGTTGAGTTCGTTGGAACTCCTGCAAATTACAGTGCTGCTTCCGTAGGAGACGAAAATTCATTCTATCTTGGAAAACGATTGCTGGACGCCTTTAGTACCATTGAAGGCAGCAAATTCGTTTTAAGAAAACATCGTGAAGTCAGTGGGCTTGAATTATTGTTTACATCCTCTTGATCAATTCTTTACATTCAGGTGATTCTGTCGGATTGGTTTCGAAGGAGTAACGTCAAACTCTAGAAACAACAATCTTAAAACGAATTTTGTATTATTATTATTTTGTTTATGTTTCTACTCCTTCTTATCGTTGATCTTCTGATTGTGTTTCAGAAATGGCAACTTCTGGTATCACACTCCCGAATACGACCGAGGAAAAATCAGAAAAGTTTAATAGGTCAAATTTCAAGCGTTGGCAACAAAAAATGTTCTTTTATCTGACAACGTTAAATCTGGCTAAATTTCTCAAAGAAGACACGCCTTCATATACCGAGCAAGACAGTGATGCTGGAAAATTGGCTGCGGTTGATGCATGGAAGCATTCTGATTTCTTGTGCAGAAATTATGTACTTAATGGACTGGATAACACATTATATAATGTGTACTGCAATGCCAAGTCCGCAAAAGAACTGTGGGAATCTTTGGACACAAAGTACAAAATCGAAGATGCCGGCACGAAGAAATTCATTGTCGATCGTTTTTTGGATTATAAAATAGTTGACAACAAGACTGTCATATCCCAAGTTCAAGAACTTCAAATCATACTTTGCGACATCCATGCCAAAGGAATGAAACTAAGTGAATCATTCCAAGTCGCTGCACTGATTGAGAAATTACCACCTTCATGGAAGGATTTCAAGAATTACCTAAAGCACAAGCGGAAGGAAATGAAACTTGAAGATATCATTGCTCGATTGAGAATAGAAGAAGACAATCGCAAAACTAAAAAAAGGAATGGTGCATCTCATTCGATGGAATCAAAAGCTAACATCGTAGAAGGAGGCTTCAAGACTAGCAAAAAGATGAAGCACAATGGGAAAGGACAAATTGATTCTTCAAAAACTACTAAAAAGTTCAAATGCAACTGTTACAATTGTGGCAAGGCAGGATATCGATCCAAGGATTGTCGAAAGCCAAAGAATGTGAAGGGAAAAACTCACCAGGCCAATGTAACAGAACATGAGAACCTCACTAATAAGGTACAAGACATGAATCTTTCTGCGATCGTCTCTGATTGCAACCTAATTGGAAACACTAAGGAGTGATGGGTGGATACTGGGATGTTCTCTACCTACAAAGCAATGGATCATGATGAACATCTCTACATGGGAAACTCGTCATCTTCCAAGGTAAAAGGACATGGGAAGATAGTGCTGAAAATGACAAGTGGAAAAGAGCTCACTCTGAATGATGTTCTTCATGTGCCCGATATTAGGAAAAACTTGGTATCTGGTTCTCTACTAAGTAAGAACGGGTTTAAGCTAGTATTTGTCTCGGACAAATTTGTACTCTCAAAGAATGAAATGTTTGTAGGAAAGGGCTACCTGAATGAGGGGCTCTTTAAGTTGAATGTAATGACTGTTGTACCTCCAATTATGAATAAGAATACATCTTCTTCTTACTTGCTTGAGTCATTTAACATTTGGCATGAACGATTAGGACATACAAGTTATAACACTTTGCGTAGACTAATCAAATTAGATTTATTACCAAA
>NC_036251.1:28381561-28388594 GCF_002742605.1 Olea europaea var. sylvestris
CATAGTGAAATTGAATCCATACTACAAAATCATACTTGGGAATTAGTAGACCTCCCTCCCGGCAATAAGCCTTTGGGAAGTAAATGAATTTTCAAAAGGAAAATGAAAGCAAAAGGAATATGAAAGCAGATGGATCAATTGACAAATATAAAGCAAGACTTGTCACTAAAGGTTACAAGCAAAAAGAAGGTCTTGATTATTTCGATACCTATTCTCCTGTGACAAGAATCACATCCATACGTATGCTTATTACAATAGCAGCATTGAATGGTTTGGATATATATCAAATGGATGTTAAAACGGCATTTTTGAATGGGGAATTAGATGAAGAAATTTATATGGAGCAACCTGAAGGATTTGTGGCCTCAGGATAAGAAAAGAAAGTGTGTCGACTTGTTAAATCACTATATGGATTAAAGCAAGCTCCTAAGAAATGACATAAAAAATTTGACATGGTTATGATGTCAAATGGTTTCAAAATTAACGAGTGTGACAAATGTGTTTATGTTAGGAACACTCCAAATGGATATGTCATGGTATGTTTATATGTAGATGACATGTTGATTATGGGTAACAATGATACCATAATTCAAACTACAAAAAGGATGCTAACAAGTAAATTTGAAATGAAGGATTTAGGTGTGGCCGATGTTATATTAGGAATTAAAATTTCTAGAACATCTGATGGTCTCATATTGTCTCAATCACACTACATTGAGAAGATTCTTGATAAATTCAAGAAATATAATATTATTCCTATGAAAACACCCATGGATGTTAGTATGCATCTTGTTTTCAATACTGGTGATAGTAAGTCTCAATTGGAATACTCTCGTATTATTGGCAGTTTAATGTATGTCATGAATTACATTCGACCTGATATTGCCTATTCAATTAGTAGGCTAAGTCGATATACAAGTAATCCAAGCACTGATCATTGGAAGGCTATTGTTAGAGTTTTAGGGTATTTAAAACATACCAAAAATTTTGGATTGCACTATTCGAGATATCCAGTAGTACTTGAAGAATACTGTGATGCAAATTGGATATCAGATACTAAAGACTCCAAATCAACAAGTGGATATGTCTTTACACTTGGAGGTGCTGCAATATCATGGAAATCTTCAAAACAGACATGTATAGCTAGATCAACAATGGAATCTGAATTCATTGCATTAGACAAAGCCGGAGAAGAAGCCGAATGGCTACTAAACTTTCTAGAAGATATTCCATGTTGGACAAAACCTGTGCCTGCTATATGTATCCATTGCGATAGTCAATCAGCAATTGGTAGGGCACAAAATGCAATGCACAATGGTAAATCTCGACATATACGTCGTAGACACAATACTGTTAGACAATTGCTCTCTACAAGCATTATCTCTATAGAGTATGTGAAATCAAAAGAGAATATTGCGGATCCGCTAACTAAAAGTTTAACAAGAGAGCAAGTCGAAAGTTCATCGAAGGGGATGAGATTAAAACTAATAAAATATTCAAAAGTTTCCATGGTGGCAACCCAACCTAGTTGACTAGAGATCCCAAGATCTAGGTTCAATGGGACAACCGTACTGTGAAAAAGTTAGTATGCACTGGGAAGATTTTACTTCTATCCCTTCCTATGATGAGCCAGTGCCCAGCTGCCACGAAATAGGTTAAGATACGCTTTTAATGAGTCATATATCTTGATTCGTTCAAGTGGAGTATAGCAGAATACTCTTTATGGAAAACACCTATGTGAGTGAGAAGGGGTCGATTCTAAGAGAATTAGGTGAAGATGAATTCTCTAAAAACCACTCATGAACCAGGAGGTGTCCAAGGCCAAAATGGACACAAACGTGAGAACCAACTGTGTTCGAAGAAAACTGTGTGACTTCTATTGTTTAGGTTTCCATAAATGGCTGACTGTTCAAAGCAACTTGCTACTGATTGGCTAAGGAAATCCGATAGATTTTACTAGGGGAAGTTCAAAGTCATTGACTACTTATCCCAATGCAGTCTTCTTTAATTTTTTCTTTGAAAAACATATCAGATGTTATCGTTTGGAATAAGGCCAACATATTTCATTCATGTGGGGGATTGTTGGAAAAAATGGTTATGAAATTGGTCAACTTTGAGCCCAAATTTCAGTGGGACCCACCTTTTAATTAATACGGGACCTAGCATATTCACGTTCTACTTCACGAGATGATTAACGTGATATACTTATTTATCGAAAATCATTTAAAATTGAATGAAATATTAAGTGTTAAAGTAACCACATAAACTAAGTTTTATGGAAGAATTTGATTTTTCAAACACTTATCCCACATAGGAAAGTTAGGAAATTTTGGTGTGTGGTTTATAAAGTGGAAGTTTAGAATTGGGTTTGGGCCCCAAGGGGTACCAATAGTCTTTGGAAGGGGGAAGACCTATATCCTATTGGGTTCGATCATAAACCCACACGCGCGCGTTGCCGTCGCCGCCATCCATCCGACCGGTTGGCCGGCTTGGCTCGGCTCAGCACGCCACGAGCACGTTCCCGTGTCCGAGTCCGGTCCGATTCGGTGTAGGTGCGGGTGGACCTTTGCACTATATTAACTTTTTGGACAAAATTTATTTAAAATTTTGGGCCAAATTGTAAATAATCAAATTCTTGGGTACATTATGAAATTTAAATTTTGGCTTATTCTGGGTGTTTTATTTTCTTTTAACAGTCTTCTGTTTACCGACCAAACAGTCGACTGTTAGCCGACTATTAACCGACTTAACAGACGCGGCTTTTAAAAATAACATGTCTGTTTGGATTTTGAGGTTTGTCTGAAAGGTGATGACTGTTCGAATGGTCACGAACAAGTCTATAAATAGCCAGCCTCTCTACCAGGAAATTTACACCATTTTCATTGCAAACTTTCTGTGCTTTGAATCTCATTCTCTTCTCTCTCTTTCTGATATTGTCTCCAAGTAAAACACATTTCGTTGAGTTCGTTGAAATTCGTGCAGATTGCAGTGCTGCTTCCGTAGGAGACGAAAATTCGTTCTATCTTGGAAAACTATTGCTGGACGCCTTTAGCACCATTGAAGGCAGCAAATTCGTTTTAAGGAAATATCGTGAAGTCGGTGGGCTCGAATTACTATTTATATCCTGTTGATCAATTCTTTACATTCAAGTGATTCTGTCGGATTGGTTTCGAAGGAGTAACGTCAAACTCTAGAAACAACAGTTTAAATATAACTAAGGTTCCATCACTTTGTGTATTGGAAAATACAATTCTGTGAGTAGTTTTAATTCTTACTTTAGAGAGAGTGGCCAGCCAATATCTGTATGTACATATTTATTTTTTTAAAATAGATTACAAATATTACTTTATGTTTCTTTTAGGAATTAGTTTCATGGAATATGCAACATTTTATAGCCGAAACATATTTTTTTGAATTTCTATTATTTTTGTTATGTGTTTCCAGAGCATGCTTTCAACATTTATATAAAGAGAATGAAAATATGTCAAATTTGGATGCAATGAGAAATTATATAAATTAGCAAAACTTTAGATACCATGTATTATCTATCACCTTGTATGCTTTGGGATATATGTAAATTCACAGAAACACATTGCTTTTATAATATATTGAAGGAGGAAAATTGAGGTTATGTTTGTCGTTTATTTGTCCTTAGCTTTACTTGCTAGTACGCTGCCAAGGTTGATTATCTTGAATTTTAGGTTTATTAGTTGAAATTTGGTTGTTTCTACTAAGCTTTTGTTTTAGTTTTTTTGGGGGTTTGTTCTAAAATTAGTGATATTGAAATGTGTGTGACGATTTGATTTGGGGAATTAAAAAGATGAGGAAGATGAGAGAAGAACTGGAGCTGAAAATGAGTAGGATTTAGGGTTCGAAATTTTTGGGATTACAAGAGTTAGCATTGTTAGTATTTACAATTGTGTTGCTAGATATAGTTTTAGTTGTATTAATATATCGTTGATCATATATTTAAGAGAAAAGCTGAATAGAATGTGAAGCTTTCAACATCAGGGATGGGTCAACAAGTTCATGAAGGTACTTGTTATATTTCCTCAGTGTTCACATTTGTTCCTTGTTTTCTTTCTTTAACTAGATTCTTAAATTCTCAATCTTAGTTTTGTTTCAAATTTAAGAAAATCAAATAAATTATTAAGTTAAATTGTGATTGATGGATAATTCTTTGATGATTGTAGGTTATGGAAGTAAAGATAAAAAGTGCTAGAATTCTGAGCTATAGCACACGCATGTGCGGGTCCTCTGGTGTCCCTGCCGATAATTAGGAGTCATGTGGTTTACTTCCTTCAGAGTCATAGCCAGCAGGTCTTTTTTACTAATCTAATTAAACTCTAATTTCCTCTTTCATTTGTTTGATTAAGATGATATTTTATTTAAAAGCACTACAATTTCTTTGCTTATGTATGTAATGGATCCTACTTGAAAATGTTGGCCAGGTTGCTGTCACTACTAATAAAGAAGTACTGATGCCCACATACAAAATTACCCTCGTTTGCCACCCAAGTTCTCTTCTAACTATACAATGTTACTGTTGACACATAAAAATTCAGCCCAAATCGAACAGCCCAAGGAGTGAAGCCCAATTGGAGGATCCCCAAATTAGATAGCACAAAGAACGAAGCTCAATCAAACAAATCTAGATGAAGGCCCAAATAGTAAGGCCTAAGAATGCGGTAACGCCATCGCCCAAGTTTGCAAATCACCCAGAATCTGAGCAAATGGAATGCCATACAGTCGCCCAAAGCTGTTACTCTATTATCGCCCAAACCTTCAAGTCACCCAAGGTCTTAACAAACATAAAGTGTTGTGGTTATCAAGAAGTGCAGTTATCAAAGTAGTTATTAAAGCAGCCCTATCACGTTCCACGATTCAAGGAATTCAATCGAAAGCAGTTGAACGACGAAGAGTAATGGCAGCAGTTAAAAAAAGGCAGTTTTCATGACAAGTTGGCCATTACGAGGAAAGTGGGCAGTTATAGGACGATCAAGCAATTTCTAGGCGGTTGATCACAAAGAGATCGTCCATGAAGTATAAAAGGAAGAAAAAACATAGAGCAAAGGACCGTATCAAAAACTCTTGAACAGAGAATATGTAATTTTAATTTCCTTAGTTTAGACTTAAACACTTTTTTCAGTAACTCGTGTGCTTGCGCCCCTTGGAGGCACTTTGTTTTTAATTTCCAATTATAAAGTCATCGCCAATAAAAGAACACCCCTTTTTGGGACTTTGTCTCAAGAGGTTTGTCCCTTACACAATCGTCTGATCCCTTTTAATTGTTAGCGACTAACCCGCGTGAAACAATTTGGCACGCCCAGTGGGACAGTGGTGTTTGGTGTTGAAAGTACAAAAGGTGAAACAATATGCCTCAGAGATCCGATAAGGAAGCAGCAAGTCAGGGAGGAATCCAGTCTGTGATCGAGCGATATGAGGAGCAGCATGCCTCTCCACGAACAGATGGACAGAATCAGAGCAGTAACAGTCGTTACGAACCAATGACGGAGTTGAGTCCTCGAACCATGCGTGCATTACTTGGAGAACTCACACAAGACGTTGTTGAACAGGTAAATCTACTTTCTGGTCCCTCTACTTCAAACCAAGGGGGTCGTGCAGTGCCAAATCAGAACAATGGTAGTGGTACACCCAACTTGGGGGGTAATCCAAACATAAGAGATAATGTCCTAAACAATGGACAGCACACCCCACGTGTTAGTGAGGGAATAAATGTTCAGGCTAATGGTAATGGCCCTAATTATGGTAATTTTGTTGCCAATCAAGGACCAAATATCAGGCCTCATGCAAATCAATCGGTTAATCAGTCTGTAGGAATTCCATATGATCCCAACGTCATGTTGAGGAATCAGATTATGAAAATCGTACAGGATCAGATGGCTTTTGGGGTGCGTCCCGTCATTAGGCCGACATACACAAAGCCATATCCTGATTGGGTAGACCAAGCATATCCATGGCCTAGAGGGTACAAAGTGCCAGAATTTTATCGGTTTAGGAGAGGTGTCTACTCTAGAACACATAGGGCGATTCACATTGTAAAGTGGTGATGTAACCGATTACCATAAAATGAGGCTTTTACCTGATTCGTTAACAGGAGTAGCTTTCTCCTGGTTCATCAACTTGCTAGCGAACTCTGTTCAAACATGGCAACAATTGGAATAGTTATTTCAAGCTCAATTTTATAAAACTGAGTCTGAAGTCACTTTGGCTGATTTGGCGAATCTACGTCAAATGCCAAACGAATGGGCAGAAATTTTTCTCCAAAGGTTCAAGACAGCAAGAAGCAAGTGTTTTTTACCTCTGCCCGAAAAAGAAATTGTCAAAATCGCTCAGGGCTGCTTGAGCTTTGATTTAAAGAAGAAATTCCAAGACAAGGAATTTTCTGACCTTTTCCAGTTGAGTGCGAATGTGATTAGGTATGAACGACTGATAAGAGAGGAAGAACAGATGAAAAATTCTTGTAAAGGGACTTATTACAAAGACCCAAATTTTGATGTTCATACCATCAGTGATGAGTCATACGACCAGGCCGAAATGTGTTTGGCCGAATTGGTCAAAGGAGATACATATACTTGTCCCATAATGGCCAAGCTTAGACCATCGGGCAAAGATGAGCCCATAAAAGATGCAAATATAAAGGCTAGAACGTTCTCGTTCGACGTAACCAAAGCTGACCTTATATTTGATAAATTATATAGGGATAAGCAGATAAAGTTGAGCGATAAGCACAAATTGCCAAACCCTGAACAAATTAAGGGTAAAAAATATTGTAAGTGGCATAATGCATGGTCACATTTGACTAACAATTGCTTGATTTTCCGCCATGTATTGCAGGATGCCATTGAATCAAGACGAATTACGTTCGATGATAAGAAGAAGATGGCAGTGGACGAAAATCCTTTCCCACAGTCACTTGGAGTAAACACGGTGACATTTGGATTCAAAAACAAGTTGCCAAAATTCAAGTTGGTCGTAGATGATGGAGAAGAGGATCCTAGACCACATCCCA
>NC_036251.1:28388908-28389343 GCF_002742605.1 Olea europaea var. sylvestris
AGGAAGGGCAATACCCTTCGATGAGATGACTAGGACCCAACAAAGACGTTTCCAACGAAACTACGGACGGATGATGAGGCAACAACAGGGAGTGCCACATCCTAAAGCGCCTAAGCTACTCAAGGTAGCCAATCAAAATGTCCTCAAAAATAGTGAAGATACCGGTACAGATGAATCAATGAAGGAATTGCCAGAAACTTCTTCTGGGAGATCAAAGTTCGAGCGAGACAGAAAGGATGGAGAAGATCAAGATCAGCCCCTTACCATCCAGTTTGGTTCGTTACCTCCTGTCGTGGCCAATAATTACTTACTGGTCAATGAATTCAAGAATAAAGAAAAAGAAGAAGAGAGAGAGGACAACGAATGAGAAGCTTGCGTGCTGGTATGTGAAGAAGGCCAGACTTCTAGAGAGGCCTACAATGATGAAGAAGACGA
>NC_036251.1:28391139-28391643 GCF_002742605.1 Olea europaea var. sylvestris
TGAAGAAGACATACACAAAACTGCCTTTAGATGCCCTGGGTCTCTAGGATGTTTTGAATGGGTGGTTATGCCTTTCGGCCTAAAAAATGGAGGGGCAACTTATCAAAGGGCAATGAATTTAATCTTTCATGATATGATAGGCAAGTTTGTTGAAGTGTATGTAGATGACATAGTAGTCAAGTCCATTAAAGAAGAGGACCATTTCGAACAGTTAAGATGTTCGTTTGAGCGAATGAAGCAATATAAGCAAAAGTTGAATCCCTTGAAATGTGCATTTGGTGTTAATGCAGGGAACTTTCTTGACACAAGAGAGGGATTGAACTTGATAAAAATAAAGCGAAGGCCATTTTAGAGGCCAAACCACCTAGCAACAAAAAAGAATTGCAAAGGTTTCTAGGCCAAGTAAATTTTTTAAGACGCTTTATTTCTAACTGTGCAGGGCGAACTAAAGTCTTTTCACCGCTCTTAAAGCTGAAAAATCAAGACGAATTCATCTGGAAAGAA
>NC_036251.1:28391700-28395234 GCF_002742605.1 Olea europaea var. sylvestris
TAAGGACGGCCAATGAAAGTGTATGTATCGGCTGAAAAAGAATCAATAGCTGGAATGATCGCACAGGAAGATCAATTTGGTGAAGAAAGGGCAATTTACTACTTAAGTAGACGGTTAACGAAATATGAATGTAATTACTCTGCTATCGAAAAATTATGTCTTGCATTGTAAATTAATGGCTTATTTATGGCTCGTAACCGTTTATTTAATTTCTAAAGTAAATTTAGTTAAGTATATGTTCTCGCGCCCTATTTTACACCAAATAGTAGGCCTTTGGACACTAGCTTTATCAGAATTCGAAATACAATATATACCTCAAAAGGCAGTCAAAAATCAGGTTTTGGCTAACTTTCTAGCCGATCATCCATGCCTTGACATGCCTAAAGAAATCGAACTAGAAATCAATTCGTTCGAGTTAAAACCTTGGGTGTTGTATTTTGATGGGTCAAAAATCTCTAAAGGTGCAGGAGTAGGAGTAGTATTGATTAATTCTTTAGGGATTTGCTACAAGTTCGCATTCACTTTAGACAGAATGTGCACCAACAATCAGGCCAAATATGAAGCCTTAATTGTAGGCCTAGAACTAATGATAGATATGGGAGTAAGAAATGTGATCGTTAGGGACGATTCTCAATTGGTGATCCATCAATTGATCGGTGATTTTAAATGCCAAAGTGATTCCATTATAAGTCAATATGAGATCGCCCAAGAATTATTAGAAGAATTCGATCCAGTAGAACTTCAATGCGTTAATAGGATATATAACGACGTGGCAAGTGAGTTAGCCCAAATGGCCTCAGGGTACTCAAAGGTTTTGAATTGGAAGTCTACTTGTGAGTATGGAATCATATTGCCCGTGACCCAAAGAAGGGCGAGAAAGATTGAACTTCACTGTATACAAGATGGAGATGTAATGGATTGGAGAACAGAGATTAAAGGGTTCCTTAAAGAACCTAATGGAGGGATTAGTAGGAAAATGAAGCTGTGTTTGCTGAACTATACACTAATAGATGAAGAGTTGTTTAAGAAACGCTCTGATGGTGTATTACTAAAGTGTGTAAGTTTGCAAGAAGCCAAGACGATCATGGCTGAGGTGCACGAAGGGATATGTGGAGCTCATCAAGCTGGCCAAAGGATGAGATGGTTAATTATTAGGAGTGGATATTTTTGGCCAAAGATGGGAGAATTATGCGTTCAGTATGCAAAGAGTTGTTTAGCATGCCAAAAACATGGTCCAAAACAAATGGCGCCAGCACGAGAGATGGCACCTATTATTAAACCTTGGTCGTTCAAGGGTTGGGCGATAGACCTGATAGGGAAGATTTATCCCCCATCGTCCAAGCAACATACTTTTGTTATAGTTGCAACCGACTATTTCACTAAATGGGTAGAGGCGGTACCTTTGAAAGAGATCACCCAGAAGAATGTTATAGAGTTTATCCGTGATCACATTATTTATAGGTTTGGAATTCCACAAACGTTAATGGTAGATCACGAAACATCTTTGAATGTGGATCAAGTGAACAAAATTTTGAACGTATTTGGGGTTAAATTAGTAAACTCCACACCATACTACACTCAATCCAACGGACAAGCGGAATCTTCTAATAAGATTCTAAAAAATATCATCAGAAAGATGATAGATGAAAATGACAGAAATTGGCACGAATGTCTGAACAAACTTGACCAAAATTACTCCTTTCCAACTTGTTTATGGACAGGAGGCCGTTTTGCCTATGAAAATCAACGTGCAATCAATTAGAGTGTGCTTGCAACATAAGTTGAATGATGATGAACATACCGAATCACTAGTTCAAAATTTATTGGGGTTAGACGAATTAAAGTTGGACGTCTTAGATAGATTGCAAGTTCAAAAACAAAGAATGGCTAAGTTTTATAATAAAAAAGTCATAGCCAAGTCGTTCAGCCTGGGTGAACTAGTTTGGAAGATGATACTCCCTTTGGATAGCAAGGATCCAAAGTACGGGAAGTGGTCGCCCAATTGGGAAGGATCATTCAAAATAAATAGTGTGTTGCCCAATGGAGCGTATCACTTGGAAGATTTAGATGGCACCAAGCATGTGAGATTCATTAACGGCAAATATTTGAAAAAATATGTTCCTTCTTTATGGGAATGTGAACAAATAAGAGCATAATCAAAATATGTTGAACGATTAAAGGATAACAAGGTCAGAGCGAAATACGTTCAAATAAAGTCCTTTATTATCAAACGTTCTTTACAAAGATGCGAAAATACAAATAATGGATGCTCTACAAACTACAATCAAAAGTAAGCTAATCTCCCGGTTGATCGCTGAGTAAGCCTCACACCGTCTTCCTAAATGCATCGTTGCAATGGTGGGATCGTCGAGTAAGAGGGTGGACTGGCCTCACTACCTTCCTAAATGCATCGCTGCAATGGCGAGCAAAGAGGCTGAGAAGCATTCTCAGCAAGCAAGCTGAGAAGCACTCTCAGCAAGCAAGGTGGCCTGTAAGCATCCCAAAAATTGCCTTCTATCATCGACTCCTTGTAAAGGACAAAGAGACAATGGGAAGAATTTCGATGGTAAAAACTTTGCTGCTGGCCAAAAAATATTTCCTATACATCCCACACCAAAGGTGACATCAAGGCAAATAGTAAAAGGGATGGACTAAATAGTCCATTTTTCGGATAAGATTGATTGTCAGAATGCCAAGCAATGGCAGCAAATTGGTTTTGAAGAAGAAAATGAAAATGAAGATGGAAGATGAAAAATGCGAAGCATTTATAGGGGGTGGAGATGAAGAGACAGAATATGAACAGCCACATTTCTGTCTAGTAAATGGAATTAAATAGCCCAGAGTCTTGGAAAAAGTGGTGGAAATATCAAAAGAAAATGGACAAGATTTTTAGCACAAAGCAGTTAAATGCTTGAAGAATTGACGACTAAAAATAAATAAATAAATAAACGTCAAATAAATGCACAAGAAGTTAATGTTCATTAATGATGAACAAAGTTACAAAGGGAAATCAAATTACAAAAGAAAAAAGACATTATATGTCTTAACTACAGTCCACCCCATACTGAACAAATTCGTTCCCTAAGTTTTTCTCAATCCTCGTTCTGCCGAGAGGAAGTGATGTTCAATTCAGCCGCGACATCATCATCAACTTCCAACTTCTTGTACTGCTCGACCAAGGACTTAGTTCGCTCAATTCCCTGGGAGCCGTTGTGCTTTTTAGCAGCCATTCTCGCCCTGCAATCGTCCATTTTGGCTTGAAGTTCCTTCATCTGAGCAGCCAAATTTACCATCAAAGAGTCTTCAACCATGACTTCGGAAGAGATTTCTTTCAACTCGTCCTCAGCCTTGTTAATCTCCATACGTAAAGACTCTTTCTCAGATACGGCTCGAAGATATTGAGTATTTTTGGCCTTTAGTTCAGCATTTTTGGCCAGTAAAGAAAGGACCTCGGAGTGGATAACCTTCAACATCGATTTAAAATCGACAGAAAGATTAAGCGACGGAAGCGTCAGTGCTTGCTCCAACTTCGCA
>NC_036251.1:28395982-28412654 GCF_002742605.1 Olea europaea var. sylvestris
TTCCTTGAATAGCAAGGAGGAACAGGCCAAGTTTGACCGAAACCAAGCTGGCGATCAAAAAATTGGGGAGCATAAATTTCTACCCCCGCCTTAGCATTGGTCCCAGTTAAAATATCATGAAATAGCTCCCTCTCGGTTAAAAATTGGATCCAAATGAGCAGGGAGGTGCTCGCGCTGTCTAAGTGGAGGGAGGATGTACATAGTTTGGAGTCAAAAAAGGAGGAAAAGGAAAAAAGGAAGAGATTGAATCCAAAGAATAAAAGAATGAAAAAATGTCCCTTCTGGACATATTTACAGGAGCCAAGGGCTCCATGGCTAGCCCATAACAGCTAGCAGAGGAGCGAGAAATTGATGGAGCACCAAGCAATGGAAAATAGGATCTCAACCACAGTTGAGTGAACCAAAGAGGTCCACTGCCAGTGGGAGATGCACCATTCTTCAATTGAGTTTGAAGAGAGGTCATGCCTCTATAAAGGGCAGCCAAAAACAAAGAACATAAATTCAAAAGCCTGCCACGCGCCAATTCGTGCGCTATAGGTAAATAACTCTGGGAGGGCTTTATGCTTGGCACACACAAAACATATTTACAAAGCCAAACTAGAAGGAAGGCCACTCGCTCAGTATGGGAAGGCTCAGCGCTCGAATGATTGTGAAGGGTTTGCAGGCTTGAATAAGATTCGGTGTAGTTTTTACCAAACTTTGGGGCGCCACCAGAAACCAAGATACCAGGAAAAATGGTATCGCCCAAAGGTGGTAGATTCACCAGGGCCCCAACATCCCTTAAGGTAATAGACATGGGGCCAAGAGGGAAAATAAATGTATTATACTCGGAAGACCAAAAACTCAAAGCAATCGAAAAAAGTGCTGAATCAAAAGTAGGGGGGCGAATAGAGATTTCTAACAAATCAGAAATCCTAGCGCTATCAAAAAGTGCCTTAGTAGGACCATGACCCACAAGGCGAGCATGCCACCTACGGAAAGCTACATCAGATTTAGGCTAAGTGCGAATACCTCTTTTGCGAAGTGGCCCCAGCGGCAGAGAGTTTAGAAATGGAGGGCCTTGAGTACAAGGAAACAGCTGACCCACCGCCGCCTGTTCAACTGCCTCTGCATTGTTGAAGAAAGGACCTAAGTAGAACTCATTACGTTCAACATCGGCGGGCGCGAGAAAACTTGGAGTTATGTACGAACGACTCAGGAGTTTCTGAAAGTCATCAAAACTAAAGGAGTCGCCAGCTTGAGATTGTGAAGTAGCCATTTGAGATGGAACGAAGTTTTGCAGGGTTACGTAGCAGGGAAGCAAAAGATGAACAGTAAATCGTGGGAGAGACGCGAAAAATTTGAGGCGTGATTTAGTGGTGCAGTGAAATGGCGTGTTTGGGGGTTATAAGGGTTTGCAAAATGACGCACCTTTTCAAGTTATAGAAGAAAACAATGATTAAAATTCTTGAGAATTTCGAATGTTGCTGGAAATACAAAGTGAATATGGCAAAATTTAATAATTATTATTAATTCTGCCATATTGGGGGGTAATTGTTGACACATAAAAATTCAGCCCAAATCGAATGGCCCAAGGAGTGAAGCCCAATTGGAAGATCCCCAAATCAGATAGCCCAAAGAACGAATCCCAATCAAACAAATCAAGATGAAGGCCCAAATAGGGAGGCCCAAGAACGCGGTAACGCCATCGCCTAAGTTTGCAAGTCGCCCAGAATCTGAGCGAATGGAGTGCCATACAGTCGCCCAGAACTGTTACTCTATTCTCGCCCAAACCTTCAAGTCGCCTAAGGTCTTAACAAACATAAAGTGTTGTGGTTATCAAGAAGTGCAGTTATCAAAGCAGTTATTAAAGGAGCCCTATCACGTTCCACGATTCAAGGAATTCAATCGAAAGCGGTTGAACGACGAAGAGTAATGGCAGCAGTTAAAAAAAGGCAGTTTTCATGACAAGCTGGCCATTAAGAAGAAAGTTGGCAGTTATAGGACGATCAAGCAGTTTTTAGGCGGTTGATCACAAAGAGATCGTCCATGAAGTATAAAAGGGAGAAAAAACATAGAGCAAAAGACCAAATCAAAAACTCTCGAACAGAGAATATGTAATTTTAATTTCCTTAGCTTAGACTTAAACACTTTTTTCAGTAACTCGTGTGCTTGCGCCCCTTGGAGGCACTTTGTTTTTAATTTCCAATTGTAAAGTCATCGCCAATAAAAGAACACCCCTTTTTGGGACTTTGTCTCAAGAGGTTTGTCCCTAACACAATCGTCTGATCCCTTTTAATTGTTAGCGACTAACCCGCGTGAAACAGTTACAATGCATGTGAGGTTTTGAATTTTATACGTTACTCATTCTTGTAGTCTTGTTGGATCAACTTATGGAGAATTCTTATACATAAGAGATTAAAAGAGTCGTGTTTATTCATTAAAATTCAGGCTCATGTTGAGATGGATGAAGTGTATGCTCAGACTCAGTAGCCTCTCAGCACGTGACTCTATAATTCTCGAAATAGACTTCATTATCTTTCTTTCTTTTTTTTGTTGAAATGCACCTAAAGGTATAGGGAAAAAAAAGGAAGAAGAAGAAGAAGCAAGAGTTTAACTAAATTTCCTTTTCTCTAATTTTGTTAAAACATTAAAATATGTGTTTGTGATTGTAGCTCCTGCCAATTTTTAACATTAAACATGTTAACATTATCTTAAAAATAACACAGCCAGTGCATTGCACAGGCATAAAACTAGTTGTTGGAAAAGTTTTAACTTTTGCTTAGTTAATTTATAAAATATTTAGATATTTGAATAGAAATGAATCTTAGAATTTTGGGATTTCTCTATTCTTGGGTTTTTATAACTCGCTCGTATTGCCCGATTGACATGCAGTGAAATATAAAACAAAATAATAATAATAATAATAATAATAATAATAATAATAATAATAACAACAGCAACTGGGGGATTTTTGGTGTCCAGTGTGAAAAGAAAAATGCGCCGATTTCCAGTCAGGTACTCTGTCAATCATCTGTCTATTTTATTTATTTATTTTTTTAAGGGCTTTTGGTTATCATGTTTAACGTTTTACTTCTAGCTTTGGGCCTTTGACTCTGCACAAAGTTCTTAGTCCAACATGTTATATTCGAAATTATTGTTCCAGATTCCATTTTGGTACGTTGTGTTTTATGTATCTAATTTTCTCTGTCTGTGTTAAAGTTTGGAGTTCATCTTAATAAGGTCAACTTTATTAAGTGGAGAAGTCCAAAATCTTTATAAATTGGTATTTATTTCCATTATCATTCGATGTGGGATATAATACCTTAACAGA
Organism: Olea europaea var. sylvestris; assembly: GCF_002742605.1. NCBI lineage: Eukaryota > Viridiplantae > Streptophyta > Magnoliopsida > Lamiales > Oleaceae > Olea > Olea europaea. Next base: position 28,399,296 of record NC_036251.1, read on the forward strand.
CCCCCTCAAGATGGTGGCTCACTTGAGCAGAAGAATCTTGAAATCCATACGAATAGCTCTGATACCATGTTAAAGTTTGGGGTCCATCTTAATAAGGATAAGTTAACCTTATTAAGTGGAGAAGTCCAAGATTTTTATAAATTGGTATTTATTTCCATTATCATTTGATGTGGGATATAATACCTTAACAGTCTGGGTAGTCTATTTTTGCTGTATTTTACAGGATAAAACATGATGATATGGTTAAGTGTTTTGTCTTAAGAAACGTAGACATATCTGATCTACAGCAATTCATTCTTGGTTTTTTTTTTTTTTTTTAATCCCCACTTGATCACATACTAACTAACTACCCACAACTCAAGATCCTTTTACGGTTTAAATTTCAAGTAAGAAGTTCTGTTAATGTTCTGATTAGAGCATTGGTATATAATTTGAAATAACTTCTTTCACACTTGGCTTTAGAAAAAATGAAGCAATCAACAAAAGAAATGAAATAAGGTTCGTAGACAAATCTCAATCAGCTTTTTGATTTCTTTTTCACCTCAGTGATAGTGATAGCTTTGTAGGGTCAGTCAGTTGGGCTTGTTATTGGTTGTCGTCGATTTATTCACAAGAAAGGTCATGGAGCAGGGACTAAAGGACTTATTCACGATTGTTGCAGTTTTGGTTTTGTACTGAATTAGGTTTTGGGATTGAGAAACATTTGTTTTAAATGGATAGACATTACTGTTCGCTGAGAGCCTTGAACTTAAATAATTGATCTGATCTACAGCAGGTTATATTCAATAATCAATACGAGGTTCCTTTTGAGAATGTGTTTGCTCCGCCACATTTTTGTTGTAAGAGTGCACTAGGAAGTGCTTTCGGAACATTAAACCAAACACTTAAAATGATTTTCCCGATTTTTGTGTACATGAATTTCGTACGAATTGCTCCTTTCTTTGTCTAGTTGAAGAAGAATCTATTGGAATGTCAACTTCGGCCAAATATTCGAACTTGATCCGATATCAAATTATGGAAATAAATTAATAAATAGACTAGTTTTTTCTACTCGTCAAGTGGATAGGTGCGGTATGTTTGGAATCTCAAAATCAAATATGGACGAATGAGAAATTATGGTCCAAGGTGTTGGGAATCTACTTAACATGCAAGCGAAAAATTAAAATAGATTTCGATTCTCACCAAGAATCGCCTTTGTATTTAGATAGAAATTGTGATAAGATTATACATTTTTCAGATCTGCAAACTTCTTTGCTATTCTTTTCGTTCCAGCAATCTTGATTCGCCGCCCACAGCCGTCCAATTGTCCAGCCTCCAACGGTGATCCACACAGAGAACAAGATTGCAGCTACCCGATTTTTTTCCTCTTGTGCTAGCAGGAATAATTATGAAAAAAAAACGTATGGATTGAAAATCCTAGCCATATATTTATCCATTTAATTAATCCATTTAATTAAATTCGGTCCAATATTTAATCAATCCATTTAATTAAATTCGGTCCGTGAATTAATTAATCCAATTAATTAATTCGGGCCTATAAATAACCAAACCAATTAATTAATTTATCCAACGATTGTTAAATTAATTAATTTACAAATTGCGATTTTTCAATTCTCTTTTGTGTGCGACCCATCAAGTTCCCGATCACGATGCCTAACGACGTGAAATATTATTTTGATCTAATCAAAATTGATAAATTAAAACACCCATTTAATTTATCATCAATTTACACTCGTCGTTCCAGATTGATATCTAGCAATGTGTTAAGGCAATACATGTGACGGGAAATGTCATGTGGTATGACAAACCAAACTCGTTCGTTTACCGTGAAACTATAATCCATTCGTCAATATGATCCGATCAATTACGAGATATGGAAGTGTATCAATCTCGATTATCGATCACATCTTTCACTCTACTATTAAGTCAATATAAGTCGAAAACTCCTTTTCAACTTATGAGTACACCTTGGTCAAAGATTTCGATATTGACTTAATTGAATGAAACGCAGATCATAATCTCTTACTATTTAAGAGTGACGAATCCTCTATTGGTCATTCACAACCTTCATATGATTATTGACATACCCGAACGATGCCGTATTAGCAGCCCTTGGTAGAGCAACATCCAACACCGTCAAAGCATGACCGTCCTCATATAAGGTACCATGACGACCTCAAGTCAAGAGGACCAATCCCACTATCGAACGTTAGAGATTAACCACTGACACTCAGATAATTATCCATGTGGAATCTCTCGGCGAGTCTCGAATGTTTTGTTCTATAACAAAACATCCACGTATTCATTTAAGTCTCACCATACTTTAACTTGTGAGATCAGCTATTTACTTCATAAGCAAGAAATGCCACACGTGATGGCCTATCCGTAATAACGATACCCGTATCTCGTTATTACTTACGACCATGAATGATTTAAGATTCAATCAAATGTAATTTGTATCTCACAATCACAACTCCTTGTGATTAACAAATTACGAAGATTTGAATCTACGGACTATATTATTTATTTAATTATCTATTAATTAAATAATAGGTATGTCATTAAATTGTATTAATTAAATATCAAAAGTATTTATGTTCAAAGTTGATTGGACATATGGCATAATACTTACACAAAGTTGGAATGAAAAGAGGGAAATTGACTGGATAGTCCAATTCCAACGCTCACCTATCGCTCAAGTGGTGAGCGAGCAATAAGATTGTGGCTTGGGCGACAACCTTTCTATTTTTTACGCTCGAGCGAAGCATAGGCAACAGGCGAGCCACAACAAAGACTTCAACCCTTGGCAAAGCTTGCCGAGTTTTGAGGCGTCTCTTCCCTCACAACATCTCCTCCTCTATAAATTAGACCCTTGAGATGTCATTTACTTCATTTCATTGACTAGTTTTCGTCTCGTGCGTTGCACGAGTATTGTATTTATTATATTATTATTAGTGTAAAATGTATAGAATTTAGAAAAAGTATTTAAAGTTTTTGAAAATGAGAAATATTTGCGTTACAAACTAAATGATTTAACAAATTATAGAACAAAAAAAAAATTCAGACAAAAATAGAAAAAAATTACATAGCAAAAATAAAAAGAAACAAAAAAAAAAGTTATTATAAAATTTTTAAATTAAAATTGAAATAATTAAAATTACAAATAAATGCTATTTAATTAAAAAGAATTAAACATAATTTTAAATTAAAAAATATTTATAATATGAAGAAAAATAAATTTAAAAACAATTTAAAAAAATAATAATAACAAAATAAAAGAAAGTTACGAAAATTAAAGAAAGAATATATAAATATTATTTAGTTAAAATAAAAAAAAAATTTAGTTAAAATAAAAAAAAATTTTATCATAAAAAGAAAAGAATTAAAAAGAATTTTTTTAAAATTTAAAAAATTATTTACAAATATGTACCAAAAAAAAATAAAAAAATTGGAACGTATGGATAAATCCCTTCGTGCTCTTCGTGCATGGAGAGAATTTTTTTTTCTTTTTTCTTAATGATAAAACTTAATTTTTCAATTTTAACTAAATAATATTTATATATTCTTTATTAAATTTTCGTAACTTTTTTTATTTTTTTTATATATTTTTTTAAAATTTCTATTTTCTTCATATTATAAATAATTTTTTTAGATTAATTCTTTTTTACTTCTTTATATAACACTTCGTACATGGAGTGGAACACAGCACATAGCGCATGTAAAAATTTTTATTTTCTCCTTTCTTAACTCCAAATTCCTGAGTTTTGGAGAAATTTTTTTTATGAAATTTTAGTCAAATTTAATTAGAAATGTGCCAATTCAACTGATAAAGAAAAGAAACTAAATGATTTAACAAATTAAATTGCAAAAAAATGACAGACAAAAAAAAAGAAACAAAAAAAATTATTATAAAGTTTTTAAATTAAATTCAAATAATTAAAATTAAAAATAAGTATTATTTAATTAAAATTTAAAAAATTACATTTTATCGTAAAACAAAAAGAATTTTAAATAGAACAAGAAATTATTTATAATATGAAAAAAATTAAAACAATTTAAAAAATATAATAAAAACAAAATAAAAAAAGTTACAAAATTTCAATAAAGAATATATAAATATTATTTAATTAAAATTTAAAAAATAAGTTTCATCCTAAAAACAAAAGAATTAAAAAGGATTTTTTCAAATCAAAATTTTTTTATTGCAATAAGAACAAAACAAAATTAAAAAAAAAATGTGGGATGGAAAGAACTCTCCATCCCACTGTGTGTGGATGAGACGGATATTTAAGAAAAGAAAAATCTCCGTGCACAGAGAGATTGACATTTTTTTTCCTCTTTTTTTTTTGTTTTGTTTTGTTTTGCATTAGAAATAATTTTTTTTCACTTTAAAAATCTTTTTAATTCTTTTCTCATGATAAATAATTTTTTTTCGATTTAAATTGTTTTTAATTCTTTTCGTTTTACGATTACGATAAATTGTAATTTTTCAATTTTAATTAAATACTATTTATTTTTAATTTTAATTATTTTAATTTAATTTAAAAAATTTATAATCAATTTTTTGGTTTCTTTTCATTTTTTTCTGTAATTTTTTCTTTAATTTTTTAAATCATTCAGTTTGTTTCCTTTATCAGTTGGATTGGATGAGGTGAAGTAGTTTGTAAAAGTGGAGAAATATTGCAGTAGCGTGATGGTTGTAGTAAAGTGGCGTGTAAAGATAGAGAAATAATTGTAGACAAAACGACGTCATCTTTACGTCCACATCAAAAAAAAAAAAAAAATTTGATACAAAGAGATAAAATGAAACAATTCACTATTGATTTTCACAGTAACTTCAAATTCTCATTTTTATATAGTAGGGATTGTAAAACAAAAAGAATTAAAAAGAATTTTAAGTCGAACAAAAAATTACTTATAATACGAAAAAAAAGAAATTTTAAAACAATTTAAAAAATATAATAAAAGGAAAATAAAAGAAAGTTACGAAATTTCAATAAAGAATATATAAATATTATTTAATTAAAATTAAAAAATAAAGTTTTATCTTAAAAACAAAAGAATTTTTCAAATCCTTTTTTTCTTTTTTTTTCTTTTTTTGCAATAAGACCAAAACAAAATGGAAAAAAACATGTGGGATGGAAAGAACTCTCCATCCAGCTGTGTGTGGATATTTATCAGTTTAATTGGATGAGGTGAAGTAGTTTGAGAAAATGGAGAAATATTGCAGTGGAAGTGATGATTGCAGTAAAGTGGCGTGTGAAAATAGTTTGAAGACAAAACAACGTTGTTTTTATGTCCACAATAAAAAAAAATGTGACAGTGAGATAAAATGAAACAATTCTCCGTTGATTTCCACAATAACTTCAAATTCTCTTTTTTATATAGTAGGGATTGTAAAACAAAAAGAATTAAAAAAATTTTAAATCGAACAAAAAATTATTTATAATAAAAAAAGAAATTTTAAAACAATTTTAAAAAATAAAATAAAGTTACAAAATTTAAATAAAGAATATATGAATATTATTTAATTAAAATTAAAAAATTAAGTTTCATCGTAAAAACAAAAGAATTAAGAAGAATTTTTTCAAATCGAAAGTTTGTTTGTTTGTTTTTTTTTTTTTTAATAAGAACAAAACAAAATGGAAAGAGAAAAATGTGGGATGAAAAGAACTCTCCATCCCACTGACCATTCACAGACATTTGAATGTCATGGAGGAATCTCTCTGTGCACGGAGAGACGGACTTTAAAAAAAAAAAAAATCTCTCCCGTGCACGGAAAGATGGACATTTTTTCCTTTTTATTTTTTTATGTGTTTTTTTACATTATAAATAATTTTTTTTTCAATTTAAAATTCTTTTCTCATGACAAATAAATTTTTTCGATTTAAAATTCTTTTTAATTCTTTTCATTTTAGGATTACGATAAAATGCAATTTTTCAATTTTAATTATAAAATATTTATTTTTATTTTTTAATTATTTCAATTTAATTTAAAAACTTTAGAATCACTTTTTTTTCTTTTTTTTTTTGCCTATAATTTTTTCGTTTAATTTTTTTTTTAATATCATTCAATTTGTTTCCTTTATCACTTGGATTGGATGAGGTAAAGTAGTGTGGAAAATGGAAAAATATTGCAGTGCAGGTGATGATTGAAGTAAAGTGGCGTATGAAAATAGAGAAATGATTGAAGACAAAACGATGTCGTTTTTGCTCCCACAATAAAAAAAATTGTTACAATAAAATAAAATGAAACAATTTAATATTGATTTTCACAGTAACTTCAAATTATTATTTTTATATAGTAGGGATTGTAAAACAAAAAAAAATTATAATACAAAAAAAATTAAAAACAATTTAAAAAATATAATAAAAAGAAAATAAATGAAAGTTACGAAATTTCAGTAAAGAACATATAAATATTATTTAATTAAAATTAAAAAAATTAAGTTTTATTGTAAAAACAAAAGAACTCTCCACCCCACTGTGTGTGGATACAGTGGGATTGAGAGACCATCCACACACATTTGAATGTCATGGAGGAATCTCTCCGTGCACGGAGAGATGCATAATTTTTTTAAAAAAAGAAAATCTCTCCATGCACGGAGAGACGGACATTTTTTTTTTCCTCTTTGTTTTTTATTTGTTTTGTTTATATTATAAATATATTTTATTCAATTTAAAATTCTTTTCTCATGATAAATAATTTTTTTCTATTTGAAATTTTTTTAATTCTTTTCATTTTACGATTATGATAAAATGCAATTTTTCAATTTTAATTATATTATATTTATTTTTATTTTTAATTATTTCAATTTAATTTAAAAACTTTGGAATCACTTTTTGTTGTTTCTTTTTATTTTTGCCTGTAATTTTTTTGTTTAATTTTTTAAATCATTCAATTTGTTTTTTTTATCAGTTAAATTGGATGAGGTGAAGTAGTGTGGAAAATGGAGAAACATAGTAGTGGAGGTGATGGTTGAAGACTGCATGTGAAAATAGAGAAATGATTGAAGATAAAATGACGTCGTTTTTGCTCCCACAATTAAAAAAAAAATTGTTACAGTGAGATAAAATGAAAGAATTCACTATTAATTTTAACAGTAACTTCAAATTCTCCTTTTTATATAGTAGGGATTGTAAAACAAAAAGAATTCAAAAGAATTTTAAATCGAACAAAATTTTTTTTATAATACGAAAAAAAAAAGAAATTTTAAAACAATTTAAAATATATAATAAAAATAAAATAAAAGAAAGTTACAAAATTTCAATAAAGAATATGTAAATATTATTTAATTAAAATTAAAAAATTAAGTTTTATTTTAAAAACAAAAGAATTAAAAAGAATTTTTTCAAATCGATTATATAAATATATTTTTTTTTGCAATAAGAAAAGAAAAAAAAAAAAAAAGTGGGATCGAAAGAACTCTCCATCCCACTGTGTGTGAATGGAGTCCATCCACATTTGAATGTCATGGAGGAATTTCTCCATGCACGTAGAGATGAACATTCTTTAAAAAATAATAATAATAATAAAATAAAAAAATCTCTCCATGCATGGAGAGACGGACATTTTTTTTCCTCTCTATTTTTTTATTTGTTTTGTTTACATTATAAATAATTTTTTTCAATTTAAAATTCTTTTCTCATGATAAATAATTTTTTTCAATTTAAAATTCTTTTTAATTCTTTTCATTTTATGATTACGATAAAATGCAGTTTTTCAAATTTAATTATATAATATTTATTTTTAATTTTAATTATTTCAATTTAATTTAAAAACTTTATAATCACTTTTTGTTGTTTCTTTTAATTTTTGCCTGTTATTTTTTTGTTTAATTTTTTAAATCATTCAGTTTATTTCCTTTATCAGTTGCATTGAATGAGGTGAAGCAGTGTGAAAAATGGAAAAATATTGAGTGCAGGTGATGGTTGTAGTAAAGTGGCGTGTGAAAATAGAGAAACGATTGAAGACAAAATGACGTCATTTTTGCTCCCACAAAAAAAAGGAAAAAAAAATTGCTACAGTGAGATAAAATGAAGCAATTCACTGTTGATTTTCACAGTAACTTCACATTTTCTTTTTTTTTTTTTATATAGTAGGGATATGCAATCATAGTATAACATAAACATTCATATTTCCTTAGTCAAATTTCTGCATAAAAATCTATTTTCATTTAATTCAAAATGAGTACAAAAGCCATAATTTGGTTCGCTTTTTTTGGAGTGCTACAATCATAAAAAGTTAGTATTTGTATCTTGAGAGTTGATTGCCATCATCCGTAGGCATTGTTGCGGGTCAAAATCGACTTAAGGACAAAGAGTTCAACTTCTGCCTTAGCTCTGTATTCATTTCTTTGGTGTTATTATGTCCAAATTCATTGGCGGTTTAATGTCATTTCTATTCTTCTATTTCTTACCGTTACTCTGTCAAGGATTAGTAAGTTTGATTTTAAAGTCTTCACTCAAATCCATTTTATTTTTGAAACAACAGAATTTGTGCCTCAAGACAAAAATTTTCTAGTGGCATGTAGATAACGGTTTCTCTGTTTCTTAGTTGCTTGTTCGATAAAAATGTTTTGATGGATTTTGACATATCCTTCATAGAATATAAAAATTTTAAATTTATTCTTGTTGACCCCAAAAAGTATTGCCAACAGATGCCGGTTCTACCGCGCACACGTGGGCGAATATCCAACACGCTAAGACACGTAGACAGTTTAAAATGAGCGGTTCTAAGGGCGTGGGAGTAGCCCAACGACGCGGGACAGTGACGTTCGGAATCCGGTGAGTTGTTCGTGATCCGATTGTACAATAATTACCAATCGGTGTTCGTAAATGTATATGTAAATGTGTATAAACCCGATTTGTGTATTGTAAATAAATGAGAGAGTTGAGTAAAGTATAGTTCTTTGTATTGATTCTTGCATTAGCCTTTTGATGTTACACAAGGGAAGTATTTATAGTGATTCATGTGAAATGGAAGCCGTTGGATGAGGTGGCACGTGGCCTCATCTCTTTAATTCAAACATCCCATCCTAGGCATGGGGCTTGGCTTGCTAGCTTGCTGCGCATTTATTGCTTTGTGCATGGCCTCCATACTAGTGACAAGACTTGACCTTTATGCTTATGACAAACATTCCATCAATCATTCGAATAAGATCTTTATGCAGACGATCTCTTGGGAGAAGTGAACATGGAGGACACTCCTTCGTGGTTCGGAGGCTCCTGCGTCTGCTTCGGGGCTTCGGCCATTTCACACGATACTTCCGCTTGAGGGTTTCAGCTATCTTCAACTAGCTTCAGCATCATGGCTTCGGTTCATGGGCTTCGGCATGTGGACCTCAGGTACATTTATAGGCCTCAGTAAAAAGGAGCCTCGGCTAGTGGACTTCGGCTTGAAGGCTTCGGCGTTGCCCACCTCGGCAATCTATGCCACCTTGGCTGGAATGCCACGTGGTTCGCCCTGAGTGGGCCATAATGGCCCAGGTGAATTGGCCAAGTATGACCACACATAACAATAGTCCCCCAAGTCCAAGTATGGTCATTCATGTAATGCGTGGACTTTAATGAAGTAAAAATTGAAAGAATTTTTTGAACCCCAAATAATAGTCTCTGAAGTCCAAGTGTAGATATTTCTATCAGAGTTGGAATTAGAAATGTGTTGTCGTGGGTGAACGATGAAGAGACCGAGGCTGTGTTGATGTTGAAGGAGAAGCCGAGGTAGTTGGAAAAATCGAACCTGCGAGGTTTGATGAATGAATGTTGAAGGAGAAGCTGAGGTGCTTGGGAAACCGAACCTGCGAGGCTTGATGGCTGAATGTTGAAGACGAAGCCGAGGTGGTTTGGAGACCGAACCTACGAGGCTTGATGGATGAATGTTGAAGAAGAAGCTGAGGTGGTTGGGAAACCGAACCTACGAGGCTTGATGGATGAATGTTGAAGAAGAAGTCGAGGTGGTTGGGAAACCGAACCTACGAGGCTTGATGGCTGAATGTTGAAGGAGAAGCCGAGGTTCAATGGTAATGATTGTGCCTTGATAGCTGTGCCAATGATTTGATATTTTGTGCTTGTTTTCGAGGAAAGGTGGCTAAACCGTTACGACTTCCAAGGCACCTGCTGCTGTCAAATTAAAAATACAATTATGATGGCAGCTGGAGCTTCTAGAAGCAGACGCGTTCGATGGGGCGCGTGGGAGGCACGTTTGAATCTGAGGCGTAGGTTTGAAAAACCGTTTGAATTCAACGCCTCAGATTTGATCTACAATGAAGGGCTCAGATTGACTGAGGTTCGATCTGACAGCTAGGGTTCGTCCTGGACCTCTATAAAAGGTGAGAAAGTCCCATTTTTTAGGACTTTTGAAACTTTGCAATTTGATTCTCTCTCAAATTTCTGAAATTTCTGGCGTCAAGGCAGCCCGTTTTTTGATTTTCCGGCCTATCTCTGTTCGTAGTGTTCTTCCCTTAGGTATCATTCGCAGGAAAACCTTATTTTTGTTGTTAATTCTATGAGATGGAGTCCACCTCGGGTAGGGAGTTGGTGACGATGGCGTCGTTAGATTATAGGGTCAGTCAGAGGGGGGATGCCGAGGCTGATAGTTATACCATGACCGAAGACCCAGTAGACTATACTGAAGAGTGAGGGGCGTCTAGGGTGCCCTCAAGTATGACGTGGAAGAGGTTAGGGGAGATCAGGGAGAGATACAGTGTCCCCCACTCCATAGAGATGCTAGTTCCCGAACCAAATGAGCGAGCTTGCTATCCGAGGTCCTGATGCGTGGCTGTCAGTGAATACCTGTTTAAGGCAGGTATGCGTCGTCCTCTACACCCCTTCTTTAGGGCGGTGCTGAGGAATTTTATGTTGTCGCCGACCCAGGTTCTGCCAAATGGGTGGAGCCAGTTGGTCGGCTCATACTTCCTGTGGAAGGAGGTGTCACTTGGGGAGGACATGCCTCTCCATGTATTCATGACTCTCTTCCAGCCCCGGATCATAGGGAAGGAGTACAGGGGGTGGTATTATATTACACCTTGGGGGGCTCACGCACCCTTTGTGGTGAGACTGCCTTCCTCCATTAAGGGGTGGAAGGAGTCCTGGTTCTGGATGCGGGAAAAATGGCAGGCAATGGAGGGGGACAAGGCCCTTTCTTGCACAGTGACGACCCAGTACTACGAAGCTTGTGAGTCTCCCAGCCCTGCTTGTACTTCTGAATTGAACACTTAGAAATTTTCTAACTGTTGGGGCTTCTATTGCAGATTGTAGTACGAGGTTCGAGCTCAGCAGAGAGGAGTTCGAGGTGATAGAGGACATCTACAAGAGGCCTCTGAAGCTCCGGCATTTCGACCATCTGATTGACAGGAGTCGCTATTTCCTGGATTTTGGATTGATGGCATCCAGAGGTACGAGGCTCCCACAGTTGTAAATTTCCTTGTCCTTTTGATTAGATACTGATGTGCTGACCTGACGTTCTTTTGCAGATAAATTCAAGAGGAAGGAGTACCCAGCTCCATATATGGCCACGATTCTGAAGGCCACCACCACCTCCAAGGCTAGGGCCTTGAAGTCGGGGTCTAGTGGGGCCAAGGAGGTCCGAGGCAAAGTGGAACGCCTTTCCAAGGACAGCACTCAAAAGGCTCCTGAAGAGGGAGCTTCCCAAAGGTAGGAGAGGCCAAAAGAGCCTCGGGGCAAAGACAAGGTCCCAGAGGAGGTGAAGAGGAGGAAGCTGGTGCACGTTACCAGCTCGTCCAGGAAATTTGGCACATCAGTGTCTCATGAGGCCAAATCCATAGGTGAGCCGAAGCTGCTCACATATGCCTCCAAAGCCATCAAGATAGAAATGGTCAGGGAGGCTGAAGCTGAGGAGGCTAGGGAGAAAGCAGTGAGGAGAGCTATCGAGGCTGCCGAGGAGGAGGCAGCTAAACAAAAGCCTGCTCAGGAAAAGGGGAAGTCTCCAATCTTCCTAGCTAGAAGGGAGGAGACCTTGGCCCCAGCCTTGGTGGAAGCTCTTCCAGAGGAGGTTCGAAGCGCCACTGAGAACTTTTACAGGTTCTGGACTGACAGGTAGCATCTACATGCCTCCTCCTGCGATGCATCCGACCTAACGAGGGCGTTGGTGAGCCAAAGCATCAGAACTTTTGGCCTCGCTCTTGAAAGCAGGGAGGCCCTAAGTGATTTTCAATCAAGGACCAGATCTTCGGAGGAGAAGACGGCCTCCCTTGCAGAGGAGGTTAAGGCAACTAGGGCCGAGATGGAGGAAGCCAGGGCCCAAAAACTTGAAGAAATGGCCAAGCTTGAGTCTGCCTTGGCCCAGATTGAGGCTTTGAAGAAGGAGGTTCATAAGTCACAGTGTGAGGTGGCCTCCCTAACAAAGAAGGTGGAGGTCTCCAATGAGCACCAGAAAGTGACTGCTGAGGCCCTGGAGAAGGCCAATCTCTCTATGGTGGGTGCCCAGGATGCTTATCATTTCTTGGAAACCCAAATCAAGTGGGATGTGGATGATGTATCCCACGTCAGAGAGGAGGCTCAACGGGCAAGGGAAGAGGCGGTATAGGAGTACGTCGCCAACTTCCATAACACAGAGGAGTATAAGAGCTTCAGTGCTTACTGGAGAAAATGTATCCCAATTTGGATCTGACTCAACTCAGGTCTGAATTCGTGGATGAGGTACCTTAGACCCCAGATGAAGAGGTGCAGGGTAATTAAGCAGCTGAGGTAGGGGAGACAAATGCCGATGCTCAAGCTGCCGAAGCCCCAAGTACTGAAGCACCTCCCCCATCTACCCAAGCTTAGATTAGTTTTCTTTTCAGTTTTTTGAATGTAATGGCCCGAGGCCCAATTTTGTAATCCTCATTGAAGATCAATAAAATGCCTGTTTCATTCATTGTTGTTTCTTTCAAGTGTATGCGCCTCGGACTTAAGCAAATGAACTTCGGACATAAGCGAATGAACTTAAACAAATGAACTTTAGACAACTGTTTGAGCCTCGGACTTAAGTGAATGAACCTCAGACATAAGCAAATGAACTTTAAACAACTGTTTGAGCACCGGACTTAAGTGAATGAACCTCGGACATAAGCAAATGAACTTTACTTAAGCAAATGAACTTTACTTAAACAACTGTTTGAGCCTCGGACTTATTACACGTGAGGTGGCTTCCTCCCTTGGCATTTAGTCCAGCCAATGGGAGGCACGTGCTATAGCCTCGAAGTTCAATCGAGGTGGCCCAGAGGTGGGGCGCGAGCCTCTCATCCGAGGTGACGACGCATCCCCAGCCTCGGTGGGTGGTGTAGCCATGTCGAGACTTCTCCCCTTGGCGTTTTGTTTGTTTTGGCCAAAGGGAGGCATGTGCTAGAGCCTCGGAGT
>NC_036251.1:28417412-28440389 GCF_002742605.1 Olea europaea var. sylvestris
TAAAAAGGAGCCTCGGCTAGTGGACTTCGGCTTGAAGGCTTCGACGTTGCCCACCTCGGCAATCTATGCCACCTTGACTGGAATGCCACGTGGTTCTCCCTGAGTGGGCCATAATGGCCCAGGTGAATTGGCCAAGTATGACCACACACGACAATATTGTTGACCCCAAAAAGTATTGCCAATAGATGCCGGTCCCACCACGCACACTGGGCGAATGTCCAACACGCTAAGACACGTAGATAGTCTAAAATGAGCGGTTCTAAGGGCGTGGGAGTAGCCCAACGACGCGGGACAGTGACGTTCGGAATCCGGCGAGTTGTTCGCGATCCGATTGTACAATAATTACCAACCGGTGTTCGTAAATGTATATGTAAATGTGTATAAACCCGATTTGTGTATTGTAAGTAAATGAGAGAGTTGAGGAAAGTATAGTTCTTTGTATTGATTCTTGCATTAGCCTTTTGATGTTACACAAGGGAAGTATTTATAGGGACACATGTGAAATGGGAGCCCTTGGATGAAGTGGCACGTGGCGTCATCTCTTTAATTCAAACATCCCATCCTAGGCATGGGGCTTGACTTGCTAGCTTGCTGCGCATTTATTGCTTTGTGCAGGGCCTTCATACTAGTGACAAGACTTGACCTTTATGCTTATGACAAATATTCCATCAATCATTCGAATAAGATGTTTATGCAGACGATCTCTTGGGAGAAGTGAACATGGAGGACACTCCTTCGTGGTTCGGAGGCTCCTGCGTCTGCTTCGGGGCTTCGACCTTTTCACACGATACTTCCGCTTGAGGGCTTCAGCTATCTTCAACTAGCTTCAGCATACTCCTTCGTGGTTCGGAGGCTCCTGCGTCTGCTTCGGGGCTTCGACCTTTTCACACGATACTTCCGCTTGAGGGCTTCAGCTATCTTCAACTAGCTTCAGCATCATGGCTTCGGTTCATGGGCTTCGGCATGTGGACCTCAGGTACGTTTACAGGCCTCGGTAAAAAGGAGCCTCGGCTAGTGGACTTCGGCTTGAAGGCTTCGGCGTTGCCCACCTCGGCAATCTATGCCACCTTGACTGGAATGCCACGTGGTTCACCCTGAGTGGGCCATAATGGCCCAGGTGAATTGGCCAAGTATGACCACACACGACAATATTGTTGACTCCAAAAAGTATTGCCAATAGATGCCGGTCCCACCACGCACACTGGGCGAATGTCCAACACGCTAAGACACGTAGATAGTCTAAAATGAGCGGTTCTAAGGGCGTGGGAGTAGCCCAACGACGCGGGACAGTGACGTTCGGAATCCGGCGAGTTGTTCGCGATCCGATTGTACAATAATTACCAACCGGTGTTCGTAAATGTATATGTAAATGTGTATAAACCCGATTTGTGTATTGTAAGTAAATGAGAGAGTTGAGTAAAGTATAGTTCTTTGTATTGATTCTTGCATTAGCCTTTTGATGTTACATAAGGGAAGTATTTATAGCGATTCATGTGAAATGGGAGCCCTTGGATGAGGTGGCACGTGGCCTCATCTCTTTAATTCAAACATCCCATCCTAGGCATGGGGCTTGACTTGCCAGCTTGCTGCGCATTTATTGCTTTGTGCAGGGCCTCCATACTAGTGACAAAACTTGACATTTATGCTTATGACAAACGTTCTATCAATCATTCGAATAAGATCTTTGTGCAGATGATCTCTTGGGAGAAGTGAACATGGAGGACACTCCTTCGTGGTTCGGAGGCTCCTGCGTCTGCTTTGGGGCTTCGGCCATTTCACAAGATACTTCAGCTTGAGAGCTTCAGCTATCTTCAACTAGCTTCAGCATCATGGCTTCGGTTCATGGGCTTCGACATGTGGACCTCAGGTACGTTTACAGGCCTCGGTAAAAAGGAGCCTCGGCTAGTGGACTTCGGCTTGAAGGCTTCGACGTTGCCCACCTCGGCAATCTATGCCACTTTTGCTGGAATACCACGTGGTTTGCCCTGAGTGGGCCATAATGGCCCAGGTGAATTGGCCAAGTATGACCACACACAACAATTCTCTTGACCACGTTTTATTGATTGTTTGAACACGTAATTTTCAAAGATGAATCACAACTATCTGTATGCAGTTTTCTGTTTGCTAACGTTAATATATGGCCTAAGGAGAATTAACCTGAAAAGGAGACCCTACTATTTTCCTTTTCTATAAAAAAAAAACTCAATGATTCTAAAACCCAAGGTTCCTGAATGTGTTAAGATCTTGAAAAACATACATCGTACACACATACGTAAATCAAATGTCAATATATATAAATGAATGTTGTGTGTAGAATTGAGGAAATTCACCTAATTAAAATAAAATTTCGTCGCATACAATGAGAATTTTCAATTTCGGATTCGGAAGCGTAAAATGATATTCGGATCAATCCACGTAAGCACTGGAGGATTGGGCCTGGGCTTATATTTGGACTCTCAATTGGGCTACAAATTCTATATGGGCTCTAGGTTTTCATCTTAAGAAGTATAATTTTGAATTTATATTGAAAGGAATAATTTACATTATCAGACCCGACTTAATTGTCGGTTCGAACAAATCATTGGGTCTTCGAGTCAATAGTTCAACCAACAAATCAACCTATGGATCATTGCTAGAACATAATTTTAAATAAAAGTATTTTTTGGAGCAAAATGACAAGGATTATATAGATAAAGGTTTTGCAAGTGGCATAGTGGTCAAGTTGGTGATGTTTCAAAGAAAAAGCAAAATTTCAATAGCTACTAAAGCAAAAGGAATATAAAATTTTGCTCGCCAGTCTGGACAAGTTCGGTAACCAACCAATTCACCTTGTACCAATTTTGATTTCCTCTTAAATCGCTCGATTTGGGTGATTATTGACTGTTCAAATAAGTTATTGATCGGTTCATTGTTGAATAGAATAATTAATGCACTCAAACTGAACCAGTCTCCAATTCTCTGGTTCGTGGACTAGATTGGCCAGTTCGATTAGATTCCCATGAATATGCCTTTGTATATAGTGTTGGGTTTTTGATACCCAATAAATTTCGGGTTATGATGTTAACGTGGGTTAATATTATTTTATAGGCATAGGCCGATGAGTGAAATAAGTCCAACAACCAAGTTCATGAGCTACACCCGGGTTCCTTATGGATGGCTTGAATCTTGGCCCGTTTACTCCTTTAATGGCCCAACTTAAAGCCTAACCCTAGAGTATATATTTGACTATAACCCTAGCCACTTTCATATGATGATTGTGTGATTTTGAGAGAAGAAATAGTGAATCCCGGCTGCCCCCCTTTTGTGTGAGAAAAGGTGTCCAGAAGTGTCCAGAACGCTTGTATAACGTGTGCAATTGCTGGTTCTTTCATAGTATACCTTTGTGGTGTCTTCTCCTAGCCTTTGTGGCCATAAATCATCATCCCTTCTTGTCCTACGTGGGTAAGATTGTATAGCAACCAAGGTGAATCAATTGGTTGTGGTTTGGAGCCGATTGGACTGGTTGTTGGTTGAGAAAGGTACGTTGTACTGAGTCTAGAAAACCACCGTTTGAAGATCCTTTTGAGAGAGCTTCCGCAACAAATTGGTATCAGAGCTTCAAGGTGAAGGTTTTGGCTCGTGAAATCTACCAGAAATTGTCCAGAAAATCGGCAGAAACGCAGCAGAAATCAGATCGAAGAAACTGTCCAAAAACTGTTAAAATCAGTCTCCATTTTTTGCATTTTCTGATCAATCCAGAAGGAGTTTGGAGAAACGAAGACCACTGGCATGACGTGCAGGAGGAGGCGATCCCTGCAGGTCGGCGGGTGTCAGTTGACGGCAGTGCATGTGGTGGCGCGTGAGGACCACGCGCAGAGGAAGAAACGGCGCGTGCGGGTGCGTGAAGGATTATCTAGCGACGGTCCCTTCAGGCAGTTTGTTCCTTATATTATTTCTGATATTTTTCGTGTTGAAAGTTTTCTGTTTCAAGGTACGCAGAAGAATCTGGACAGCGTTGTTCTTCAGGCGTTCGGGACTCGATCGTGATTTTTGGTTGCTGCAGTTTTCAGAGACTTTAGGACGAATAGTGATAGTCCTAAAGTGGTGAATTCGCGTCTCTCAATATTTACGGACCTTCAGACGTGGTCCGCTCGGTGTCGTGTTCTTTGTTTTTATTATTGCAATTGAAATAAATGTGTAGAGTAATTTATTTTTTGCATTAGAGGTCATCGTGTGGGATGACATTAGGTTTGGGGTTACCATTGCCTGTTGCTAGACCTAGAATTATTTGTTAATTATTTGCCTTAAATTCTTTGTGAATTTGCTGTCAATTTTTTCTACATTATTAGAATTGCATGTGGCCTTAGGAAAGTTTACTGAACTATTCTATGTGAATCATGTTCATACTTTACTTGTGGTCATTATTTGGCATTGTTGGCAAATGTGGGTCTAAGGTAAATGCAAAAAATAACATATATTTTAACTGTGGTGAAATTTGGACATAATTGAAAGAGATTGTCCTAGGATGATAATAAAATGAAAGATGAGGATAGAGACAAGGCGAATATGACTTTAGGGTCGAGTAATGATCCTAGTGTGGTTTATTGAGAGAATAAACCTGGTTCTTGCATTGCATCTATATGTAATCCTTTCTGCATGTATGTGGTCACTTAATTCTGGTGTGATGTTGATGTTACACTTTCAATATGTTTGATGTGTGTAATTGCATGAATTAGAGTGACTTATTACTTTGTGTAATATGTTTACATGCATAGTGGGTTAAATTTTGTGGCGTACTCTATTTGCTCTGTGAGTGGTGTGAGAGTGTGGTAGTGAGAAGAAAGTTTGGGCAGTCGTTTCTCTCCTTTATCTTTGTGAGCCTATGTGGTTTGTGAGATTATGTGAGGCAGCCATGTTAGGGTTATATCCTTCCTCTTTGTGAGCCTCCTTTGTGAGTGTTGTGAAGTAACCGACTCTTTCTTCGTTTTATCTTTGTGAGTGCTACTTTCGCTGTTTTCTTTGTGGATTTTTGGAGCTTTGGTGATTTGAGTAACCTTTGTGGTCACCGAAAGGTGTTAATTTGTCATAGCGAGTTTGAGATGCATTAGCAGTGTGTTGTGTGTCTTTTGGTAAGGTGGAGTATAGATGCCTAGGGGTACATGGTGGTTTGTACCAGGGGATGTGGTGTGTGACATTTGGATCACGAGTGGAGATGTGATCAAATGTCTAGAATCTTTTATCTGGAAAGAGACCTTGATCAGGTAGAGTGTGAGAGAGGCACTTCTATCACTTCTATTAGGTGGAGACCCATTATCCACATAAGTTGGGAGAAGTGATGTGGAGATAGAGGATTATCCCGTGAACTTAGGATCTATTGTGACTTGCCAGTTAGACATGAGTTGAGTGATCTGTCTACTGAGCATGGTGGGCGATGAGAGGAGATATGTGTTCTCGAGATGTGAGCAACACGAAATGGGATAGGATAAGTGTGGTGAGATCTTTTCTTAGGGTCATTTATGCATATGTTATCTATGTGGTTGACCGTGGTTTGATTGACTTGGGGTTAATCTATGATTCTATGTGAACGTGTTTCTGAAAAGATCTGTGTGTTATCCTATAGTATATTGTCATCGCATGTGTATTGCTCTTGATTGTTTACTGTTAAATATTTGCTTCTACTTGGGTGTTTTTTACCTTAGTCCCAGTGAGTACATGGAGCAGGTATGGTATGTGTTTCAAGTTGGAAACACGAGGTAAGGTCTGTGATCCAATTTTATTGGCTACCTTGATTATGCAAGTGTTAACTGTATGTTTTGATTGCTTGCAGATTTATTGGGCATCAAGGTGGAGATTTGTTGGGTTTTTGATACCCAATAAATTTCGGGCTATGATGTTAACGTGGGTTAATATTATTTCATAGGCATAGGCCGATGAATGAAATAAGTCCAACAACCAAGTCCATGAACTACACCCAGCCCAATTGTATTCCTTATGGATGGCTTGAATCTTGGCCCGTTTACCCCTTTAATGACCCAACTTAAAGTCTAACCCTAGAGTATATATTTGGCTATAACTCTAGCCACTTTCATATGATGATTGTGTGATTTTGAGAGAAGAAATAGTGAATCCCGACTGCCCCCCTTTTGTGTGAGAAAAAGGTGTCCAGAAGTGTCCAGAACACTTGTATAATGTGTGCAATTGCTGGTTCTTTCATAGTATACCTTTGTGGTGTCTTCTCCTAGCCTTTGTGGCCATAAATCATCATCCCTTCTTGTCCTATGTGGGTAAGATTGTATAGCAACCAAGGTGAATCAATTGGTTGTGGTTTGGAGCCGATTGGACTGGTTGTTGGTTGAGAAAGGTACGTTGGACTGAGCCTAGAAAACCACCGTTTGAAGATCCTTTTGAGAGAGCTTCCGCAACATATAGAATATTCTAGTTATTCCTAATGCAAATTATTAATGGATTTTAGTTATAACTTTATATTGGAAGGTAACTTCTATATTGCGAGTTGATGCTTCTCATTATATTAATTTAGGAGTCGCCTATATGCGAAGAACAATATTAACCATAATAATAATGAGAATACATTTTATGCATAATAATGTTTTACGAGAAGATTAACGATGTTAGAGAGCGCATAGCTTAATATTTTGTTGTTATCCTTTCGATTACAAAACGTTAAGGCATTAGACACTATATATGTGTATTAGTTCGACCTAATATTCTGACGTATAGCATTTAGAGAGATGCTATTAGTGCAATAGTACCTAAAAGGTCACCATTAATTAATTAAATTACTCTAATTATGTTAGCTAAAAAGTATTTCAAATGTTTTAATACATCATTAAAATGTGAAAGGAAAAAAAATCATAAAATCTATTTGTGAATATTGGAAAATAGACTTTGATGTATCCATATATGAATGGCCTAATCTTTGGTCATAGTAAACTTGTGGACGTTTTGTAATTTCGGCTAATATAAGTGAAACCTTACTCATATATAAGAAATAAAAATATAGGTAGTGAAGTTATTTTGAAAATTAGGGCCAACTTCCTTACACTTATTAGCCTTCTCGTAATATGAACACCACAAGCTTTATTCAACTTTATTTGATTCTTCGTATGATCAAATTACTTCATTTTATATGCATAAAATTGTTGTACTTTTAAAGATGCTTCCTAACATTCCAAGTCTAAGCAGTAATTTGCAAGTGTTATTAGTCAAATCGAACTAAAAATCCAATGTTACGATCACACCACAAAGCTCTATCCGTAAAAGCTAAATCTTCTACCATATTATAAAAAACATACATTAGCAACTAATTCTTTTTACCATGAAAGATTGCAAACTCAATTTACCTTCCAACTCCATTAAAATTCCATTTACAAAAGCAAAAGCAAAACAAATAAGGGACTATTACTCCTTTTAGTATACCTTTAAAATTGTTCCTGTTAATGCAGGAGTAACATTGCTTACATGGATACATTAATACAATAATTTTGAATTTAAATCTATTTTAGTTTTCTTGAATATTTAATATTCGGAAATTAATTGTTTAATATTTTAACTATTTTAATTGATTATTTGTAGGAGTGGATGCAATTCAAATTTTTTTATTCAAGCGTAAATATAATAATCCTATGGTAGCGAAATTTCTTGTATGGTAATATTCGACCATATGAAAGGCGTAACAATGTGAGCATTGTCTCATTGAAAGGCTCGATGAAATAGACATACCTGTGAAGATGTGAACTATTTGTCTCTAAACTAAAAGATGCTGTGAAATTTTATTGTGATCCCTAAGATTGGATTTGGGCATTTCCTGCGCATTTTAAGTGGAAGGCGAAGGTCTACTTCCAAAAGGCGGGAGGCCTAAAGCCTCAAAGTCTAAGACATTGCTTTAACGCAGAATTCCTAACACTTTCTAGCTAAGATAATTAGAGTAATTAATTTAATTAATTAATTAATGTGGAGACAGCAATAACACGCTACATGTATGTCCTAGCTATTCAAATATAGAAATATTCTTAAAGCAAATGGACCATGATTATATGAGTTCCGTAAATTGAAGTACAAGTTGGAGGGAGACGCAGCCTCTGGCTCTTATGTTAGAATTTTTTAAGAATCTAAAGACAGCTTGAAGGCAACGTTGGAAGCTTCAAAGGAAATAGTGTTAAGCTTTAATCAATTTTATAATGTTCTTTCAGTAAAAAGGCTCTCAGAAGCCAATTATATGCGTGAATTCAAACATTCAAAATATTCCCTAAAGGTTTCTTTTTATTCTTTTGGTTTTTTAATCACTTTTACACTAAGTAGATAATAATTATCACGTTTACAAAAGTTTAATTTACAATAGGATTTGTACAGTTATGCTCGAGTTGCTATATTAGATGTAGAGTTAAATTTTGTGCATTGCAGTGTATCAATAGAATATATTTTATGTAATGTAAATATATATCAGGAATAAGGGTAGTTTAAAGAACATTTAAGCAACCCCTTGAGCCCTTGCGTGGTTTAACTAAAAATAAGATTTTAATAGATTTTGATAAAAGTTCATAAAATGTGTGATTGAAAAGTTGATAAAATTTATAGATCCTATAAAATGTGTGATTAAAATTAAAGTTTGAGAAACAAATGGTAATGAACATTATGTTTTGAAGGATTCGATCTTTTGCAATGCAAATTCTAGATGGCACCATTCGGAAGGTCACAAAATTTCCATGGTTCCTTCAAAGAGTCCTTTGAAAAAGCCCAAAGGTTCTGCACCAACTTTCTTTTATTTAATTGGCCGTCTTGAACTATGATTTTTGTAAGTTATATCTAACTTTATTTGATTCTTCATGCCAAGATTTTTTCGTTTCATCCAATTATAGAGCTTGTTTGCGAGTTATTTTTTACCCTAAAAAATTGATTTTTTGACCGTTAAAAGTCAAACTAAATCCAATCTTACATTATGTAAAAACAAAAGATAACTTCTACATTAATTAGTCAAACTAAATCTAATCTTACATTAATTAGTCATTAGTCATTTTGATTTGAAATTAAAAGGTGAATAATATGGACGACTAAGAATATAGACTGGAATTTCGTGCTTTTTTCTAAAAAAGGCAACTTTTTTCTAAAAAACAACCCTATTAAATATGTTTAGCCAACTTTGGAATCAACGGTCTATATGTTTTTACAATCATAATTTGTGATTTCATTTCATTTAATCACAGCCATCAATCAGATCGATGGCCTTCAGCTAAGTAGATTCTCCACCCTGGAATCCTTTACAAACGTACTATAAATACCACAGTTTCATAGCCATTGGGAAATCAAAAAACAACTTAGTCTTAATCCCCTCAAAAACCCTCCTAGGTTAATACATTGTCTGTACCTCTCCTGTAAAAATGGCCGGAAACAACAGGCAGAAGAAATCTTCAGATAGTTCTTTCTCTCTTTTCAACATCTTCAAAGGCAAAAGCTCGAGGGGTCGAAGGGTAGTTGAAGATACAAATTATGATTCTATGAAGGCTTGCAAAGTTTGGCCTAGTGATGAAGATAGAGGTCGGTATGTGGCCAAGCCTGGAATTGACAAGTTAGCTTCTACTTACATCATTGCAACTACAGAGAAGTGGAAAAGTGTAGCAGCGACCGACTAGTTAATTATCGGCATATCGTCTGATTTATTGTTACTTAATTCCATCTGCTGCAACTTCTGCATTCATTATGTGTTGATTGAAATTGTTAAATAATTCTTAGTATTGTTATAGGATGTGGCGTTTGATCTACTTAAGTTGTGAAATGCTAATAACAGTTAATGAATGAATAAAGCCTGTGCTTAAGGCTTGTCTCTTTTACTTGAAAGCAGCTGGTTTCCTTCATTGCACTTATGGTTTGGTCGTCGTGACTATTATAAAGATTGAAACCAGGGTAGAAATTTCTGGATGTGCATGGCAGTACAGCATTGACATGTATGTTAGTTATAAGGATATGTCATGTTTGGTTCCAGTACAATTGTCTTGTGGAATGGATTCAGGATACATAGAAAATTATAAAAATATTGTACTTTTGATTAATTTGGGATCCTCACCATTCAACCATGGGGATATTTGTTTCTTTTGCAAACTATTAAGCCTTTGGGTACAATTTATAAATTTCATTCACACCTTCATAAGCATTATTCATTTTTATTCACAAATTTCATGGGATTCATCAATATTCCTCTTATCATTTCTATCTATAAATAATTTATAAATTTTAACGGAGGCTATGATGCATGCAAAGGACAGATATTTGTTAGCCATCATTCATCTCCCTTAACATTAACACATAGTTCTTTGACGGAGTTTATGGTGGTCCGGTGGATTAAATTCGACTAGTAAATGGTTTGACCATTTTTTCACTAAGCTTAAAAGCTTGAGCTTTGTGGGAAGTACGTCTTTGCATACCACCCAAAATGATACTTTAAGAGAAAACCTGTTCTCTGGACTAGGAAAAATGGTTGATGTCCATGTTTTAGATAAATACTGTGTTCTCAAGAATGTATCTAGGAAAACAAGTACATCTAAGTGAATTTGAGTGTGTTTCTGCTACATCTAAGTCGAATAAAGGTGGTCTAATTTTTCACCTCCTTCTAGAGCAAGCAAAAGTTACAAAAGAAGATTTATCGGAATAATGCAATGAGGCATTGATAATGTATTTTATACACTTATTGTTATTGAAATTAGAGTGTTTGTTGATTATTTTACCGAATAATAGCTTAATTTATTTGAATTGTACTAGGCAGGTAACAATCAATGAAAAAGGCAGAATTTGAGGAAAAATGGACTAAATTGCAAGAAAGCTAAAGTTTAAGGACTAAAGTGTAAACAATCAAAAGTTGGCTCGGAACATTCGAGAGTGATAGAACTCAATTGGACGTAAAGATAAGTCAACGAAGATGAAAAAAGATGAAAAGGGATCAAAATTATATGGAAAGAAAACTTCGAGGTTACAAATTGGTCCCCAAACCACATCCATGTGTGCACCCCAGCCTTCACGTCAGATGTGTGCCCAACCCACACACCTAGCTGTTTGAAGCCAGAAAGACAGTTAAGGGAATGCTCCCTGAACCCTTAGAGGCGCGCGCTTTCATTCGCAAGGAAGAAATTATGCTTCCATTTTCTTTCTTTCATCTCTTTATGGTTTGCAATATTTGGACACTCTATATAAACCAGAGCCATCCTAAATGTAAAAATCGAACTTTAATTATAGAATTTAGTCTAGCAAACGACAAAGAAGAGATTTTTGCATCAAGATTCTGAAGTTCTATAGCTTGGGTCGAAGTTTGAAGTGAAGATTGTTGATTTTCAATCTCTTCATCTAGTTCTTATCTTGGTGGTGTTGTTTCTAAATCTTTTGTGTAATTTTGATATGACAATGATAGGCCAAACACCTTCTTTTTTCTCTTTCTATTTTTTGTATTGGAGAGATGATGAAATCATTGATTTATAGTTTTTACTTTAGGACTTATTGTTTCTTTAGTTCATTATTGGAGGACCCACAATAGGTAGAACACTGTAAATTCAATAATGGGTAATAGATATTAGGGATAATGTTTATGTCGTGTGCAATCCTGTGTGATAGTCGTGTATTTTAATGCGTGTTTTGCATATGAATTTAAACTAGGAATATGATCAGATTGTGTTAAGCATATGTTTATTATATTTAGGAAATAAATATTAGATTTATATGGATTATCGATTGTCACGAATACATTAATAACACTGATTTACAAGAACAATGCTATGGTGACCTAATTATTTTGACATAACGACTGATCGACACTCATAATGGGAAAGGTTCATTTCTTTTTTGGACTTTTTTATTCACGCGAGGCTTAACCGCATATGAAAGGATGTCAACCATTTTATGTCAAAAAAAAAAAAAATCGAGCAAAGTAGTTTAATCCAATTTACATAAGCCAAGAATTGGAATTATACATTAAAAGGTGGAATCAAAAATCCAATACATTCATCTTGTTCTTTGATAAAAAACCAATCTTTTGCAGCTTTCATAGTTTAATCGGAATAATAACTAAACAACTCTTGTGTTACAATTGATTGAATTTGATAATAAATAGTACACTATAATTGAACGTTATTCATCGTGGAACGATACTCGTATTCACTACTTATTACTTGTCAATGTTCTCGTGCACATGGCAAGTTTTGTTCGAACAGGCATAACCACGAATAATTAAGTTTTAAATTTATTTTTCTTGTTTAATACCATTCATTGTCGTTCATTCCACATTATCAAATATCAAATCAAGCTTGTATTCGATGCACATGTCCCAATTTCTAAATATAGTTAAAATGAAGTATGCTTCATTTCTTAATTTATCTTTATATAATTAGCCTATAGATATTATTGGCTGCTAGTTTTAGTAACCAGTATTATACTAGTTTTGCTTAACCTTCATGCAATAAATTAACCCTTGATACTGTCTCCAATAATGCATAGCCAAAGAAAAGGAATTTCACACAAAAACCTTCATACTAAAAATAGTTACATTTAGGGATTTTCTCGGCTTAACCCTCAATTTATGCCTTATTTAACAATGGAAAAAGGGCTCTAGCTTCTTTAGGCAAAAGATACTCATATATTTTGCTTTACTGGACAGCTGTAATCTATACCCTAGATTGAAGGATGTCCTCTAAATTAGTACTAGTTATTCTTTTTCTACAGGGATCCCTTTTTCTTTGAGCTCGTCTTATAGAATTTGAATTATTCTAGTTGTACAACTAGGGATGACAACATACTCATAGAAGGAAGGCCCACGATTTTTTTATTCAGCGTGGACCCCCCTTCTGTGTGTGGTTGTCAACCCCGGTTGTATACGTAGTATAATTGTTTTATTATTTCATGATCTTCCTTTTATTTGTATTCCATTCAATTGTTTATTATCAATGATTCTTCACTAAAATCTCTTTCCCTTCAAATTTTCAGTGAAATGCTTGGATATGTTATCAAAACAAACTTTTAGATGGCTGGTGCAATATGATATTACGAGAGTAAGCACATGTTCTAAACTCGACTCTAGTTCTCACTCAGTTGTGCATGTATTAGAAGTTTAATAATAAAACGAATCTAACTTCTATGTGAGAATCCATCTAATTAGATATGGTGTTTTGTGCGTACAATAAAAATTGAGTTGGACGAATGAGATTAGATACGTGTTTTGTGTGTACAAGTACAACACAACCCTTAGAGATTAGGGCTTATCTTCCTGCTTTTCCTTGTATATTTTTTCCCTTTTCAGGGTAGATGGAAAAGTGGGGTTTGGTTAGAACTCCATTTGAATATTGGATTTGTGGATCGTATGAAATTATAGCAAATCTGCAAAATACACTACAAAGTTAGTCCTATTATTCTCCCTATTCATGTAACAAAAATTCCTTATGCTTTCTTTCATTAGGACTTTTGCATTGTTCTTTCTTTGTAGTTGTCTAATTTTTTGTTTCCTAGTGGATTATACCAACTCCACAGTAGCTTTGCAGTGGCGAATCCAGGAATTTTTGGCTCACGGGCTAAAATTTAAAAATCAATATAATAAATTTATATATTATATTAAAGTCAAATTAATTTAATTTGAAGTTGTTCCTGGCGAGGTTTTGAAACATAAAATTTATCTATCACAGAATCTATATCTATTTTTTGAGCAAGTTCTCATACAATCATCATCTCTTAATTTGTGGAGGAGTTTTGTTGTAATAGAAACGAATCTCATAATGGTCAGCATGTCTTGAGATTTCGTTTGAAGGGCCTGACAAAGAATATCAGTTATTCTCATAATGGTATACATTAAATGCAAATTGAATACAAAATCAAATCTTTTCATATGTTTGTAAGTGCCACGAACTTCGCCTCGAGATCTTTCATTTGGACAATGAACACTAAGATTTTCAAACGCTTTGCAAGTTGCATTATATATATCTATTACGCTCTTTATAGAGTCATAATGAGAACTCCAACGAGTTGCTCCTGATCGTTGTAAATTACCCCCTTAATTTGCTCCACTTTCTAACTCACACTCCCCAATAACTAACATATGCTCAATTTCATTTCTTTGAGTAGATTGTATCTCCGTAATGCGCTTAGGGGAAGAATTGATAATGTTGTCCAAATGAGAAAAGAACTCCCAAATAACATCAACTTCTTTAGCTGCATAAACCAATACTAACTGTAATCGATGAGCAAAACAATGGACGTGGTACGCATACGGACAATCTCTAAAAAATAACACTTGAAGTCCATTCCAAGCACCTCGCGTATTACTAACACCATCATATCCTTGTCCTCTCATTTTTGCCACTCCAAGTTCATGTTGAGCAAGAACATTTACAATCTCATTTTTTAGACTTGATGATGTGGTGTCGCTGATACTTTTGATATCAAAGTAGCGTTTTGTCAAAATATCCTGACCATTCACAAACCTCAAAATAATAATCATTTGCTCCCTCTTAGACGCATCTTGTGTTTCATCAACAAGAATACTAAAGTATTCATCCCCAATTTCTTTACAAATCATCCTTCTTACTCTACTCACCATTATGTGTAAGATTTCTTTTTGAATACTCGGAGCAATGTATTGAGCATTTTTTAGCACAACTTTATCAATTTCTGTATTCGTTTTTGCCAAAACTTTTATCATCTCATTAAAATTCCCACGATTCAATAAATATGAAGACTTATCATGACCTCGGAAGGAACAACTTTGAAATGCTAGCCATCGAGCACTTCGAATTGAAGTCTTTAAATGTAAACAACGTTTCTCAACTTCTTCATTTGATATAATATGCATCACTTTATCAATATGTTGAAACGGTTTCATTAAATTTTTAACTCTTCTCTCACACATATTACGTTCTGATGATCGCAAATGAGTAAAAAATACACATTTTGCTTCGTCATTAACCCTTTTCCACTGGTTATATCCAGAAGTTACCAATACTGAACAATTGGACGGATTACCATCATTCTGAAAAAGATAACAATAAAAGCAATATGTTACAACTGAATACTCTAACCAAGGAAACTGGTTGAACCATTTTGCCTGAAAGCGTCGAGACTGAGATTTTCCTTATGTCTTAGGAAACTCAACAAGTCTTAATTGATAATGCTTAACCTTTAGATATGCCACTCTAATCTCATCCCGCATATTAGAAGGAAATTCTAGTATTTACTTTCTTTTCCCCGGTTCCCGTTCAATGCTAATATTTGAGGATGAATGACGTTCAACTTCCGAAGCAAATGAAGGTAGAGCTTTAGTTAGTCCATCGGAAGTTGTACTTTTAGTAGGTCGACCAGCCCTTTGGAAGAACGAAAACAAGTTCTTACTCTTCTTGAGAGGAGGTTGACCTTCCATTTTCAATTCTTAAAATTGCAAAAAAGAAAAAAAAGAAAAAAAAAAGAGGAAAAAAGGAAAATATTAATCATCAGTGATATTATTCTAGTGACAATTAAAAAATAATTCATTAAGTTGACAAGGCATCAACAACAATCATTAAACCAACAAGATAACAACAACAATCATTAAGCTGACAAGGCAACATCGAGTTATTAAGCCAACAATGCAACATTTCAACAATACTTAAATCATTCAAAATTTTGCCGACAAGCCACAAGTGGAGAGATGAGGGCATTTACTTACAAGGGACAAGGGAGTATATTGAGCTTTTGCAATTTGCTTTTCCTACATGTCCGTTGGATCGGCACTGCGTCTGTGCCTTGATAATGATAAATTTACTGCATTTTTTTAACTAAAAATAATTCAATTAAGTATGTTGACAATCGAATTCTCAAAGAAGAAATTTTAAAAATGCATAAAGTAGAAAGTAAAAAGTTTCAAGAAAACTCATACTCAATAATCATTATTAACGACAAATATATATAAAAAATAGTCCAAGTTATAAAATCAAAGTTACTACCAAGTCGTACAATTATACTTTTTTTTATTTACTTTACAGTTAATGGCTTAGTGCAACTGGTTCTTTTTTGTATTTTATGAAAATCATTCAAGATATTTTTAAACAATATAAAAATAAAGACTAAAAAGTGACAGACATATTTATTCAATTATTTGTGCAATTGTGCTTTAAACCACTTAACCAATAACCACAGGTCCACGGTTCTTTAATTTGCGAACTGTGACTTTTAAGTCTTTAACTCTTTAAGAATCCCCATCATACACTATATAAATTTATAAATTGCTCTTCAGAGTTCAGCCTCTTCTTCACCTTCCGGTCCGGCTCCCCACTTCGGCCCTTCCGTTTCGGCGTTTGAGTGTTTCCTACAAGACATTCAGACAGAGAGAGAGAGAGAGAAGGACAAAAGGTAATCGGAATCGGGGCTGAGCACGATTTTCCTCTACTACTTTGCCACGGGTCACGGCACCGTCTGCATGTAATAGTTTCTACACTTCGAAAGAAGCGATACTGCACTTACCAGTTCAAAATCCATTGTTTTGTCATGCTAAAATACACTTTTAAGAGATGAAATCTTTTATTTGGGTAATGGGTTCCTTAATTTTATAGAAGTTTCGGATTGAAAATTTGAAGAAATAAGTTGGAGTCTAAGAGTCTTCAAGAATGGAGAGACCGAGAGAGAGGAACGTTCGTTTGATTTTGATTTCTCACTTCGACTTGTTGCCCATTGGTTGTCAAAGGATTAATATTGGATTGGAATTAAGTTTGGTTTGGGTTTGGGTTTAATATTGGATAATAAAATTTATGTTTTGTTTGGGTAAAAAAATTAAAGTTGGGCCATTTGTTTATTTTGTTGCAACTAGGCTTATACCACACGGGCTGGTTTTTAATTTTACACGGGCTGATTTTAAATTTTACATGGGCTGAACTTAAAAAAAAAAAAAAAAGGGATTGATGGATCTGGGCTTGGACGAGCACGGGATGTAGCCCGGGCTTGAATCCGCCCCTTTTGCTTAATCTTTACATTTTCCATGAGAACGTTTTAATATATTAAACTTTAATGAACGTTAATACAATATACGGGAGTTTTGACATTTTTTTTCTTAGTTAATACTATTTTTTTACTTTACAATATAAATTGTTTCATTCATTCTAGGTAATTGGGGTACAACTGCACGCCTTTGGTGCACTGGTTTAAACTCGGAATTTGTCTTGACCTTTGAAAAGCAAACCTTGAACAATGAACAATTTATTCAATCCCGCCACTTAAATATATAGTGATTCTACTAAAAAGAAAAAAAAAATCTTGAACAGTGAAATATGATGACCCAGTTGATAAAATTTATAATTCAAACAGATTCGTTGAGGATCTTATCGATCAATGGACATTAATTTGGTCATATACACTTGAATGGAGAATTTGCAGTGTGAAGTTGTTGCAGATTCTTGGCTCAACAGGCTTCTACGCACACAATTAATTGGAGAATATATCCAGTCAACAACAAGACTACCAGACCAACCCTCAACCCTACATCTCCTTTCATTACACTTTACCTAGTGACAATTGATGCCTTCCTATGAGCAATAATTAGGTTATTTATTCCATTCTTTTCTAGCATATGCTCATGAATTAAAAGTCATAATGCATCTAAAATATCTATAAGAGTGTGATATGACCCCCAAATTTTTTTAAACAATTGATAGTGCATCAAAGTAGAGGATTACATTAGCCATTAGGGTCTTACCAACTTGTTACAGGGAAAAAATAGGCAATGGCTATTGGCCAACCATGTGGATTTGATTTAAGAAAAATGAAATCACTAATGCAAATTATTAACGGATTTTTAAATATAACTTTATATTGTAAGGTAACTTCAATATTGCGAGTCGATGCTTCTCACTTTATTAATTTAGGAGTCGCCTATATGGGAAGAACAGTATTAACTATAGTAATAATGAGAACACTTTTATGATTAATAATGTTTAACGAGAAGATTAACGATGTGCGTTGAGCTTAATATTTTGTTGTTATCCTTTCGATCACAAACGTTAAGGCGTTAGACATTCTATATGTGTATTAATTCGACCTAATATTCTGACGTATATAAAAGAGTATTTAGAGAGATGCTATTAGTGCAATACTACCTAAAAGGTCACTATTAATTAATTAAATTACTCTAATTATGTTAGCTAAAAAGTATTTCAAATGCTTTAATACATCATTAAAATGTGAAAGGACAAAAAAACATAAAATCTAATAATGAATATTGGAAAATAGACTTTGATGTATCCATATACGAATGGCCTAATCTTTGGTCATAGTAAACTTGTGGACATTATGTAATTTCGACCAATATAAGTGAAACCTTACTTATATATAAGAAATAAAAATATAGGTAGTGAAGTTATTTTGAAAATTATAGCCTTCTCGTAATATGAACACCACAAGCTTTATCCAACTTTATTTGATTCTTCGTATGATCAAATTACTTCATTTTATATGCATAAAATTGTTGTACTTTTAAAGATGCTTCCTAACATTCCAAGTCTAAGCAATAACTTGTCAGCGTTATTAGTCAAATCGAACTAAAAATCCAATGTTACGTTCACACCACGAAATTCTATCTGTAAAAGCTAAGTATTCTACCATTTATGAAAAAAACATACATTAGCAACTTAATCTTTTTACCATGAAAGATAGCAAACTCAATTTTCCTTCCAATTCCATTAAAATTCCACTTACAAAAGCAAAACAAATTAGGGACTATTACTTCTTTTAGTATACATTTAAAATTGTACTTGTTAATGCAGGAGTAACATTGCTTACATGGATACATTAATATAATAATTTTGAATTTAAATCTATTTTAGTTTTCTTGAATATTTAATATTCGAAATTAATTGTTTAATATTTTAACTATTTAATTAATTACGTGTAGGAGTGGATGAAAATTTTGTAAAATGAGGAAGTACTTTTGAAGCATTTTATTGGTTTTCAACTTTTACAGTATTACTCCCTTATTTTAAAATATTTTGTCTATTTTTACTTATAAGTAGGTTTTCACTTAAAAATATTTAAGAGAACAAAATTTCGTAAGTTTTCATTAACCAAAGTGTTTCGCGCGGGTTGTCGCTAACAATTAAAAAGGAATCAGACGATTGTGTAAATAACAAACCTCTTGAGACAAAGTCCCAAAAAGGGGTGTTTTATTGGCGATGACTTTACAATTGGAACTTTAAACAGAATGCCTCCAATGGATGCAAACACATGAGTACTGAAAAGAAATGTTTTAAGTCTAAACTAAGGAATTGAAATTACATATTCTCTGTTTGAGAGTGTTTTATTCGGGGTCCTCTGCTCTATGTATTTTCTTCCTTTTATATTCTCTTGATGATCTCTTCGTGATCAATCGCTTAGACACCGTTTAATTGCTTTATAACTGTCTACTTTCTTCATGGTGACC
Source organism: Olea europaea var. sylvestris (assembly GCF_002742605.1). Lineage (NCBI taxonomy): Eukaryota > Viridiplantae > Streptophyta > Magnoliopsida > Lamiales > Oleaceae > Olea > Olea europaea. Next base: position 28,436,812 of record NC_036251.1, read on the forward strand.
AACTTATCGTGGAACTGCCGTCTCTAACTGCTGCCACTACTCTTTGTCGTTCAACCGTCTTCAACTGAACATCCTTGAATCGTGAAACGTGATAAGATTACCCAATAATTGCTTCGATAACTGCACTTTTGGATAACCATAACATCTTATGTTTGCTAAGATCCTGGGCAATTCGAAGGTTTGGGCAAGAACAGGGTCATAACTCTGGGCGACTGCAAGGCACTTCATTCGCTCAGATCTTAGGTGTCTTGCAAGTTTGGGCGATGGTGTTACCGCATTCGTGGGCTTCCACTGCATTCATTGATAACCCTATTCGAGCCTTTATCCTGAATTGCCCAGTTGGGCTTCATTCTTTGGGCTATTCAATTTGGGCTACACTTTCAGCGTGTCAACAATTACCCCCTAATATGGAAAAATTAATACCAATTATTAATTTTTGCCATATTTACTTTGTGTTTTCCAGCAACATTTGAAATTCCCAAGAATTTCAATCATTATTTTCTTCCATAGTCTGAAAAGGTGCGACGTTGCAAACCCTTATAACCCCCAAATACACGCCATTTCGTCGTACTACTGAATCACGCCTCATTGTTCTGCATTTCTCTCTCGCAATATTACTATTCATCTTCTTGCTTCTCTGTTACATTTCTCAAGCAAACTTCAACAAAACTTTATTTCGTTCCTAATGGCTGCTTCACAATCTCAATCTGGTGACTCTTTCAGTTTCAAAGACTTCCAGAAAATCTTCACTCGACCATATAGAACTTCGAACTTCCTTGCACCCAAACTCAATGAGTTCTATCTAGGTCCTTCATTCAACAACGCCGATGCCGTCGAACAAGTGGCGGTGGGCCAGCTGTTCCCTTGTACTCAAGGCCCTCCGTTTCTAAACTCTTTGCCGCTGAGATTGCTTTGCGAAAGAGGTATTCGCACATGGCCTAAATCTGATGTTGTTTTCCGTAGATGGTATACTCGCCTTGTGGGTCATGGTCCTACCAAGACAATTTTTGATAGTGCTAGGATTTCTGATTTGTTAGAAATCTAGCTTCAACCCCCTATTTTTGATCCAGCGCTTTTCCCTATTGCTTTAACTTTTTAGTCCTCTGAGTATAATACTTTTGTTTTCTCCCTTGGTCCTATGTCCATTACTTTAAGGGATGTCGGGGCCTTAGTAAATCTGCCACCTTTGGGTGATACCATTTTCCCTGATATTTTGATTTCTGGTGTCGTCCCAAAATTTGACAAAAAACTCACCGAGTCCTATTCAAGCCTGCGAAGCTATTATAATCACTCGAGCGCTGAGCCTTCTCATGCTGAGCGTGTGGCCTTTCTTCATATTTGGCTTTCCTGAAGCCTTCTATGAGCTATTTACCCATAGCGTACGAATTGACGCGTGATATGCCTCTGAATTTGTGTTCTTTCTTTTTGGCTGCCCTCTATAGAGGCATGACTTCTCTTCAATTCCAATTGAAGAATGGTGCATCTCCTATTGGCAGTGGGCCTCTTTGGTTTACTCAAATGTGGTTGAGAGCCTATTTTCCATCACTTGGTGCTCTATCCTTTTCCCTTCATTCTGTTAGCTGTTATGGGCTAGCTATTGACCCCCTGAGCCCTGTACATATGTCCAGAAGGGACATCTTTTCATTCTTTTATACTTTGAATTTAATTCCTTCTTTCTTTCCTTTTCCTCCCTTTTTAACTCCTGATTATGTGCATCCCCCATCTACCCTGGACAATGCGAGCACCTCTCTGCTCGTTTGGGTTCAGTTTTTGACCGAGAGGGAGTTGTTCCATGATATTTTGACTGAAACTAATGCCAAAGCTGGGGTTGAAATATATGCTCCCCAATTTTTTGCTCGTCAACTTGGTTTTGGCCAAACTTGGCCTGTTCCTCCTTGTTATTCAAGAAATTTGATAGATCGCTTCCACACTATTAATAAGGCAGAGGCAGAAGCTATAGATGCTCGCAATATTCTTTTGACGAGTAACTTTTCATTAGCCCCCTTCAATCTTGGTCATGCCATCCATCCCCTTTTTGAACAATTCTGGCCATCAGTCAAGCGCAGATTATTTGCAACTGACGCCAGTCGTGCTTTCCATTCACTGGACCAGCCAGACATTTCTTCCACTTCTTCTGTTTTGGTCACCCCTGTGTCCATTAGGAGTCCTTCCTCTTCTGCTCGTGCTAAACAGTCTGTTCATCCATCTACTTCTCTTCCTACCAAGCCCACTGCAGCTAAGAGTGCCCAAGCTGCAAACGGCCAGCCTCAGCATCTCCCATTTTGGAGGATGATGATGATGACACTCCTCTCATCGTCAGGAGAAAGGTAATTAAATTAGTTTACTCACAAGCATACATTTCTATACTTGAAACTTTTCTATGTACTGACGGTTTATTTGGATTTTTCAGAAAAGCTCAGTCTCTCCTTTGAAGACTTTGGTGTTGGCAGCTCCTACTCCATCATCCTCTGCTGAGGCTGCTTCATCCAAACCAGCTGATGAAAGGACTACACTTAAAGAGAAACCTTCAGTCCCGAAATCTTCATCACAACCAATGAATGGGCCACCTTCTTCCCAGGGCATCAACCTCCCAAACGTCAAACCAAAAAGTAATACATTTTTTGATGTTTTACCTTTGCTTGTGCTATTGGTTTTTGATTTGTTACTTTTTGAGTTCTGCAAGTACTCCCATGGGTTTGCCCGTTGTGGCAAAGTCTTCTCGCCCAGATAAGGGGAAGCCCTCACAAATGGTAGACTTGGCTGGGGATATGCCACCTCCCAAGATTGCTGATGAGGTAATATTTGCTTCACTTTTACTTTCACTTTGTTTACTGTAGTGAAAACCTTCAATGTTGGCAATTTTGTTTGCAGGATGTAGATAAGATTGTGCGTTCCATCCAGGACTTGTTCACTTCCTGGGGGCAAGTCAAGACGTCTCGCCTTGCTTCAACCAGTCGTCTTTCTGCTTCTTTAGAGGAAGATATGAAGTTCCTCAAGTAGTCGATATTTGAGTATATGTCCTTTATGGATATGGACATCGATCAGGCTAGTGCTGCCAAACATAAGGATAAGCTTAAGTATTTGAGTGCGAAGTTGGCGCAAGCACTGACACTTCCGTCGCTTAATCTTTCTGGTGATTTTAAAGCGACATTGAAAGTTGTCCATTCCGAGATTCTCTCCTTGCTGGCCAAAAATGTTGAACTGAAGGCCAAAAGTACTCAATATTTTCGCGCTGTATCTGAAAGAGAGTCTTTACTTCTAGAGATCAACAAAGCTGAGGACGAATTGAAAGAAATCTCTTCCGAAGTTATGATTGAAGACTCCTTGATGACCAATTTGGCTGCACAGATGAAGGAGCTTCAAGCAAGGATGGACGACTACAAGGCGAGAATGACTGCTAAAAAATATAATGCCTCCCAAAGAATTGAGCGAACCAAGTCTTTGGCCGAGCAGTACAAGAAGCTGGAGATTGATGATGATTTTGTGGTCGAATTGAACGTTATTTCTTCTCAACAGAGTAAGGATTGGGGGAGGCTTAGGGAAAGAATTCGTTCAGTCTGGGGCGAATTGTAATTAAG
>NC_036251.1:28441123-28460723 GCF_002742605.1 Olea europaea var. sylvestris
TTTGATTACACTTTTATTTGTTCACTTTCTCATAAGAAAGGAACATAATTTTTTTAAATATTTTCTATTAATGAACCTCATGTGCTTGGTGCCGTCTAAATCTTGCAAATTATAGGCTCCATTAGGCAACACATTATTTACTTTATATGGTCCTTCCCAATTGGGTGACCACTTGCCATACTTTGAATTTTTGCTATCCAAAGGGAGTATTGTTTTCTAAACCAATTCCCCCAGGCTGAACGACTTGGCTATAACTTTTTTATTATAAAATTTAGCCACTCTTCGTTTTTGAACTTGCAATCTATCTAGGATGTCCAACTTTAATTCGTCCAACTCCAATAAATTTTGAACTAGTGATTCAGTATACTCATCACCATTTAACTTATGTTGCAAACACACTCTTATCGATTGCACGTTAATTTCCATAGGCAAAACGGCCTCCTGTCCATAAGTAAGTTGGAAAGGAGTAATTTTCGTACTTGATCAAGGCGATGTTCTATAAGCCCATAAGGCCTTGTTTAGACATTTGTGCCAATTTCTGGCATTTTCATCTATCATTTTCCTTATGATATTTTTAGAATCTTATTAGAAGATTCTGCTTGTCCGTTGGATTGAGCGTAATATGGTGTGGAGTTCACTAATTTAACTCCAAACTCGCTCAAAAATTTATTCACTTGATCCCCATTTAAAGATGTTCCGTGATCTACCATCAAAATCTGTGGAATTCCAAATCTACAAATAATGTGATCACGGATAAATTCTATGACATTCTTTTGGGTGATCTCCTTTAAAGGTATCGTCTCTACCCACTTAGTGAAATAATCAGTTGCAACTATAACAAAGGTATGTTGCTTAGACAATGGGAGATGAATCTTCCTTATCAGGTCTATCGTCCAACCCTTTAACGGTCAAGGTTTGATAATAGGTGCCATCTCTCGTGCTGGCGCCCTTTGTATTGGACTATGCTTTTGGCATGCTAGACAACTCTTTGCATACTGAACGCATGATTCTCCCATCTTTGGCCAAAAATATCCATTCCTAATAATTAACCATCTCATCTTTTGGCCAGCTTAATGAGCTCCACATATCCCTTCGTGCACTTCAGCCATGATCGTCTTGGCTTCTTGCAATTTTAGCAATATACCATCATAGCATTTCTTAAACAACTCTTCATCTATCAGTATATAGTTTAGCAAACGCAACTTCATTTTTTTACTATTTCCTATATTAGATTCTTTAAGGAACCTTTTAATCTCTGCCCTCTAATCTATTGCATTTCCATCTTGTATACAATGAATTTTAATCGTTCTCACCCTTCTTTGGACCACGGGTAATATTGTTCCATACTCATAAATAGACTTCCAATTTAAAACCTTAGAGTACCCTGAGGCCATCTGGGCCAATTCGTTTGCTACGTCATTATATATCCTATTAACACATTGAAACTCTATTTGGTCGAATTCTTCCAACAACTCTTGGGCGATTTCATACTGACTTATAATGGAGTCATTCTGGCATTTAAAATCACCAATTAATTGGTGAATTACCAATTGAGAATCGCCTCTAACGATCACATTTTTTACCCCCATATCTATCATTAATTCTAGGCCCACGACTAAGGCTTCGTATTCGGCCTAATTGTTGGTGCACATCCTGTCCAATGTGAATGCGAACTTGTAACAAATCCCTAAATGATTTATCAACGCTACTCCTACTCCTGTACTTTTAGAGGTTTTCGATCCATCGAAATATAAAACCCAAGGTTTTAATTCGAATGAATTGATCTCTAACTCAATTTCTTCAGGCATATTAAGGCATGGATGATCGGCCAGAAAGTTAGCCAAAGCTTGATTTTTGACTGCCTTTTGGGGTATGTATTGTACTTCGAATTCTAATAAAGCTAATGTCGAAAGGCCTATCCTTTGATACAAAATAGGGCGAGAGAACATATACTTAACCAAATTTACTTTAGAAATTAAATAAACGGTTACGAGCCGTAAATAAGCTCTTAATTTTGTACATGTAAAATACAATGCAAGACATAATTTTTCAATGGCGGAATAATTACATTCCATTTTGTTAACCGTCTACTCAAGTAGTAAATCGCCCTCTGTTCACCAAATTGGTCTTCTTGCACAACCATTCCAGCTATTGATTCTTTTTCAGCCGATACATACACTTTCATTGGTCGTCCTTGAATTGGTGACACCAACACTGATAGACTTGTTAAATATGTCTTTAGGCTTTCAAAAGCCTTTTGATGCTCTTCTTTCCAGACGAATTCGTCCTGATTTTTCAACTTTAAAAGCGGTGAAAAAGCTTTGGTTCGCCCTGCACAGTTAGAAATAAAGCGTCTTAAAAAGTTTACTTGGCCTAGAAACCTTTGCAATTCTTTTTTGTTGCTAGGTGGTTTGGCCTCTAGAATGGCCTTCGCTTTATTTTTATCAAGTTCAATCCCCCTTTTGTGTACTAAGAAACCAAGAAAATTTCCTGCATTAATCATATCATGAAAAATCAAATTCATTGCCCTTTGATAAGTTGCTCCTGCATTTTTCCGGCCAAAAGGCATAACTACCCATTCAAAACATTCTAGAGACCCCGAGCATCTAAAGGCAGTTTTGTGTATATCTTCCTCGACTATATAAATTTGATTGTATCCTGAATACCCATTCATGAATGAATACATTACATGTCCGGCAGTCGAGTCTACTAAAGAGTCTACCGTGGACATTGGATATTCATCTTTATGTGTGGCTATGTTTAGATTCCTAAAGTCTATGCACACCCTTAGTTTACCATTCTTTTTTAATACCGGCACGATATTGGACAACCATTCAACATATCTGGACGTTCTAATAAAGTCTGATTTTAATAATCGCTCTATCTCTTCCTTAATTTCAGGGAGTACATTAGGAGCGAAACGCCTAGGAGGTTGCCTATGAGGTTTAAAATTAGGCTTGGTTGGTAATCTATGTTCCACCAAATCTCTATCTAAACCAGGCATATTTTTATATTTCCAAGTAAAACAATCTTTGTACTCCTTTAATAAAGCGATTAATTTATTACTAACCTCTTGATCGAGCATTTGGTTGATGAACGTTGGGCGATCTTCTCCTTCATTGCCAATATTTACTTTAATCAGGGGGTCTTGTGCTTGAGCGTATCCAGGCTTGGCAATCCTTATCACTTCGTCTTCTAGTTCCCTTGTAGGTACTTCTTCTTCTAAACAATCCACCTTGTTGACTTCTCGATCAATACTTTGTTCCAACTCGAACATTGCCAATTTGTCTCTCAATGCTTTCAAGGTTACTTCTCCTTTCGTCTTGTCCTTGCATTCTTTATTGAAAGCCATTAATTTGGCTTTAAATGCCTGAATATCGGCCATTTGCCTTTGTTGCTTACAACTCATTTAAAACTCCTTGATTATTCTTTTGCCAATCACTGACTCCTTTAGGGCCACTATGTTTGGCCTCATCTGACTGAACATTTCAGTGAGTACATCCACCGAAAACGACTCTTCACTCTGCACGAAAATCTGAGTTTCTTCTCCATCTTGGACTACTCTGACAGGTCCATAATTTTCTTCGTACATAAACTTTTCCACTGAGTTTGCTTCTGCGACAAAAGGCCTATGATCGACCTGTAACACCTCTGCTTCGCCCTTGTCATTCCAAAAAACTAGGCACTGATGGAGCGATGAAGGTATACAGATACTTCCGTGTATCCAATCTCTTCCTAATAACACATTGTAATTAGTGGGATCATCTATTACCAAGAAGACTGTGGTCCTAGTAGTTGTTCCCATAGTTATGTCCAATGGCATAACCCCTTTAGCTGAAGTTGCTCCTCCATTGAAACTTGTCAGGATGACTTCCGTTGGGATCATATCACCTTCTGTCTTTGCGAATTTCCGCATCATCCTAGATGGAATGGTGTTTATAACTGCTCCATTATCGACAAGCACTTTTGCCACAGGTATGCCATTAACTAGAGCTTTAACGTACAATGGCCTCAAGTGTTTGGTCAATTTCATGGCTGGTCGCTTAAAAATAACTTTTTCGACAACATCTATTTTCACTTCCTACTTGTCCTCTGTCGAGTTACCCTTTTGTGATAAGTCAACGTGCAGCATATCGCACTGAGCTTCTGTCTTCTAAATTTCCTTTTTATTGTTTTCTAATGCTTCTTCTTCAGTTACCCAACCTGTGGGAGGAGGCATTATTCTTCGAGGTGATCCATACTTTTCAGAGCGAGGCACTCTCTTCTTCCTTTTGGGCGTCCCGTACAGTACGTAAAAATCGAAAGAACGCCCAGATGGTTCTCCCAATAAGTCTACTTCACGAACTCCCTCTCGATGTAATTGCTTCAATAGAGTATTGTAAGATACTCTTTTTCTTCTTCTTTCTGCTTCCAGATCGATTTCCTCTTCGATGCCTGTCATACCATCATCTTCTTCACCATTGTAGGCCTCTCTAGAAGTTTGGCCTTCTTCATATTCCAACATGCATGCTTCCTCTTCATTATCCTCATTTTCTTCTTTTTCCTTCCCTTTATTCTTGAACTCATTGGCTAGTAAATAGTTATTAGCCACGACAGGAGGTAACGTACCAAATTGAATAGTCAGGGATTGATCTGGATCTTCTCCATCCCTTTTGTCTCGCTCAAACTTCGAACTCTCAGAAGAAGTCTCTGGCAATTTTTCCATAGGTTCGCCTGTACAATGTACCCCGCCCTTTACCAGGCTGACCATTTTGGAAAAAACTAGGGCGATGATGATGCTGCCATATCCCTGGTTTCTCTGTATTTGCATTCACTTCTTTTTTGCATCTTGCACATAGGACGTCTTTGCCCTTTTTGGGCTCCTTCCCTTTGATACGTTCAAAGACGCTGGGATGTGGTCCAGCTTCTTCTTCTCCATCATCTATAACCAACTTGAATTTTGGCAACTTATTTTCGAAACCAGACGTCACTATGTTCACTCCAAGTGACTGTGGAAAAAGATTTTCATCTACTGCCATCTTCCTCTTATCCTCGAACGTAATTCGTCCTGATTCGATGGCATCCTGTAACACATGGCGAAAAACCAAACAGTTGTTAGTCAAATGTGACCATGCATTATGCCACTTACAATATTTTTACCCTTAACTTGTTCATGGCTTGACGATTTATACTTATCGCTAAGCTTTATCTGCTTATCCTTATATAATTTATCAAATATAAGGTCAACTTTGGTTACATCAAACGAGAACGTTCTAACCTTTATGTTTTCATCTTTTATAGGCTCATCCTTACCTGACGATCTAGGCTTAGCCATTATAGGACAAATATACGTGTCTCCTTTAACTAATTCGACCAAACACATTTCGGTTTGATCGTAATACTCGTCATTAATGAAATTAACATCAAAATATGGGTCTCTATAATGAGTCCCCTTGCTAGAATTTTTCATTTATCCTTCTTCTCTTATTAATCGTTCATACCTAATCACGTTCACGCTCAATTGGAAAAGATCAAGAAGTTCCTTGTCTTGGAACTTCTTCTTCAAATCAAAGCTTAGACAATCTTGAGCGATTTTGACAAACTGCTTTTCGGGCAAAGGTACAAAACATTTACTTCTTGCTGTCTTGAACCTTTGAAAGAAACCTTCTGCCCATTCGTTTAGCATTTAACGTAGATTTGCCAAATCGGCCAAAGTAACTTTAGACTCAGTCTTATAAAACTAAGCGTGGAACAATTGCTCCAATTGTTGCCATGTTTGAACAGAGTTTGCTGGCAAATTGATGAACCAAGAGAAGGCTACTTCTGTTAATGAACTAGGGAACAACCTCATTTTATGGTAATCAGTTACGTCACCACTTTGCAGTGTGAATCGCCCTATGTGTTCTAGAGTAGACACTTCTCCTAAAATGGTAAACAGTGAGAATTCTGGCACTTTATACCCTCTAGGCCATGGATATGTTTGGTCTACCCAATCAGAATATGGCTTTATGTAAGTCAGCCTAATGACAGGACGTACTCCAAAAGCCATCTGGTCTTATACGATTTTCATAATTTGATTCCTCAACATGACGTTGGGGTCATATGAAATTCCTACAGGTTGGTTGACCGGTTGATTTGCTTGAGGCCTGATGTTTGGTCCTTGATTGACAATAAAGTTACCATGATTTGGGCCATTGTTACCATTAGCTCGAACATTTATTCCATCATTAACACGTGGGGTATTCTACCCATTATTTAGGACATTATCTCTTACATTTAGGTTACCCACCAAGTTAGATGTACCAATACCACTATTTTGATTTGGTATTACACCACCCCCTGGTTTGAAGTAGTGGGATCAAAATGTGGTTCTACCCCTTGATTTAAACTTAGGACCGGGGGATTATGTCCCACAATTGTCCTAGTTTGAAAGTGGTTTGTAAGAGGCACAACTGACTGACAAATTTGGCGTACTAACTTATTCATTATGTCGTTCAAAGTATTCAGTTGTTTGGCCATGTTGTCATAATGTGCATTCCCATTCTGGGTAAATCTTTCAATATTATGAATATTTCGTAGATTTACCTGTTCAACGACATCTTGTGTGAGTTCTCCGAGTAATGCACGGATGGTTCGAGGACTCAACTCTGTCATTGGTTTGTAACGATTATGATTGCTCTGATTCTGTCCATTTGTTCGTGGAGAGCTATGCTGCTCCTCATATCGCTCAATCACAGACTGGACTCCTCCCTGACTTGCTGCTTCCTTATCAGACTTCTGAGGCATATTGTTTCACCTTTTGTATCTTCAACACCGAACACCAATTATCCAACTGGGCGTGCCAAATTATTTCGCGCGGGTTGTCGCTAACAATTAAAAAGGGATCAAACTAATGTGTAAGGAAAAACCTCTTCAAATGAAGTCCCAAAAAGGGGTGTTTTATTGGCGATAACTTTACAATTGGAACTTTAAACAGAATGCCTCCAAGGGGCGCAAGCACACGAGTACTGAAAAGAAATGTTTTAAGTCTAAACTAAGGAATTGAAATTACATATTCTCTGTTTGAGAGTGTTTTATTCGGGGTCCTCTGCTCTATGTCTTTTCTTCCTTTTATATTCCCTTGATAATCTCTTCGTGATCAACCGCTTAGAAACTGCTTAATTGCTTTATAACTACCCACTTTCTTCATGGTGGCCAACTTATCGTGGAACTACCGTCTCCAACTGCTGCCACTACTCTTTGTCATTCAACCGTTTTCAACTGAACATCTTTGAATCGTGGAACATGATAAGATTACCCAATAACTGCTTCGATAACTGCACTTTTGGATAATCATAACATCTTATGTTTACTAAGATCTCGGGCGATTCGAAGATTTGGGTGAGAACAGGATCATAACTCTGGGCGACTGCAAGGCACTTCATTCGCTCAGATCTTAGGCGTCTTGCAAATTTGGACGATGGTGTTACCGTATTCGTGGGCTTCCACTGTATTCATTGATAACCCTATTCGGGCCTTTGTCTTGAATTGCCCAGTTAGGCTTCATTCTTTGGGCTATTCGATTTGGGCTGCACTTTTAGTGTGTCAACACAAAGTATAGAAAATTATTGACATTATTCTCAGTAGAAAATAATTGCAAAACATGTAATCGTAGAAGCGAGAGAATATATATAGTGTCTCAAATTTCGAATTTAAATTTTTGGAAGCACCATTTAGAGCAAATGCAGCTGCCTTAATCCATCTTCAATTCAAAAGACATCATTTTTTTAATTAAATTACTAAGTTAGAGAAACTCGCATCACTAATTTTGGTCAGATATTACCAAACAGTTTGCTTTAAACCTTACGAATTAAATTCAGCTTAATTACCCTAATGATTCCTAATCTAGAACAATCAAGACTTTGTATGAAACAGGAAACATGCAATTTAAACTTTTTTATTCAAAAGTAACTATAATAGTCCTATGTAGCGAAATTTCTTGTATGGTAATATTCAACCATATGAAAGGCGTAACGATGTAAGCATTGTCTCAATGAAAGGCTCGATAAAATAGACATATCCGTAAAGATGTAAACTACCTGCCCCAAGACTAGAAGATCCTATGAAACTTCATTGTGATCCCTAGGAGAATTTGGGCATTTCTTGCGTATTTTAGGTGGAAGGCGAAGGTCTCCTTCCGAGAAGCGGGAGGCGTAAGGCCTCAAAGTGTAGGACGTTGCTTTAACGCGGAATTCCTAACACTTTCTAGCTAAGATAATTAAAGTAATTAATTAAATTAATTAATCAATGTGGAGACAGCAATAACACACTCATATATGTCCTAGCTATTTAAATATAGAAATATTCTTAAAGCAAATGGACCATGATTATATGAGTTCCGTAGATTGAAGTACAAGTTGGAGGGAGACACAACCTCTGGCTCTTATATTAGAATTTTTTAAGAATCTAAAGACAGCTTGAAGGCAATGTTGGAAGCTTCAAAGGAAATCGTGTTAAGCTTTATTTAATTTTATAATGTTCTTTCAGTAAAAAGGCTCTTAGAAGCCAATTATATGCGTGAATCCAAACATTCAAAAGATTCCCTAAAGGTTTCTTTTTATTCTTTTGGTTGTTTAATCACTTTTACACTAAATAGATAATAATTATCACCTTCACAGACGTTTAATTTACAATAGGATTTGTACAGTTATGTCCGAGTTGCTATATTAGATATAGCGTTAAATTTTGTGCATTGCAGTGTATCAACGTAATATAGTTTATGTAACATTAATATATATCAAGAATAAGGGTAGTTTAAAGAACATTTAAGCAACCGCTTGAGCCCCTGCGTGGTTTAACTAAAAATAAGATTTTAATAAATTTTGATAAAAGTTAATGAAATGTGCGATTGAAAAGTTGATAAAATTTATTAATCCTATAAAATGTTCGATTCAAATTAAAGTTTGAGGAACAGTTGGTAATTAACATTATGTTTTGAAGGATTTGATCTTTTGCGTCACGACCAACTTTCTTTTATTTAATTAGCTATCTTGAAATATGATTTTTGCAAGTTATATCTAACTTTATTTGATTCTTCATGCCAAGATTTTTTCGTTTCATCCAATTATAATCTCACAATCAATTAAATAAGATTATAGTAAATGCAGTGAGTACACTTTTAAAGATGCTTCCAAACACCTGACTTTAATCAATAATTTGCAAGACGTTACAAGTCAAACTAAATCCAATCTTACATTATGTAAAAACAAAAGATAACTTCTATGACATAATAGCAAAATAATCTTTTATTCTGCTTTCTTTTACCTTGAAAGATAATTTAAGAGGCAAACATAACTGACCGTGACATTAATTAGTCATTAGTCATTTTGATTTGAAATTAAAAGGTGAATAATATGAACGTCTAAGAAGATAGACTGGAATATCGTGCTTCAAGAATCACCCACTCATTAAAAAAGGCAACTTTTTTCTAAAAAACAACCCCATCAAATATGTTTAGCCAACTTTGGAATCAACGGTCTATATGTTTTTACAATCAGAATTTGTGATTTCATTTCATTTAATCACAGCCATCAATCAGATCGATGGCCTTCAGCTAAGTAGATTCTCCACCCTGGAATCCTTTACGAACGTACTATAAATACCACAGCTTCATAGCCATTGGGAAATCAAAAAACAACTAAGTCTTAAACCCCTCAAAAACCCTCCTAGGTTAATACATTGTCTGTACCTCTCCTGTAAAAATGGCCGGAAACAACAGGCAGAAGAAATCTTCAGATAGTTCTTTCTCTCTTTTCAACATCTTCAAAGGCAAAAGCTCGAGGGGTCGAAGGGTAGTTGAAGATACAAATTATGATTCTATGAAGGCTTGCAAAGTTTGGCCTAGTGATGAAGATAGAGGTCGGTATGTGGCCCAGCCTGGAATTGACAAGTTAGCTTCTACTTACATCATTTCAACTACAGAGAAGTGGAAAAGTGTAGCAGCGACCGACTAGTTAATTATCGGCATATCGTCTGATTTATTGTTACTTAATTCCATCTGCTGCAACTTCTACATTCATTATGTGTTGATTGAAATTGTTAAATAATTCTTAGTATTGTTATAGGATGTGGCGTTTGATCTACTTAAGTTGTGAAATGCTAATAACAGTTAATGAATGAATAAAGCCTGTGCTTAAGGCTTGTCTCTTTTACTTGAAAGCAGCTGGTTAATTTCCTTTATTGCACTTATGGTTTGGTCCTCATGAATATTATAAAGATTCCCCGAAATTTCAAGCAAGTTATAAGCTCAAAGCTGTTATCTGGGTGTGTGCGTCTGTGAAGGATTTACAATGTAAAATTATTCATTGCTTTCTTGAATTCATGATATGAACTACTAAATTCTATTCTTAAATTTGGAGTCAACTAAAAATATGAATTCTTATTTGCTGCTCATCTAAAATTATAGTTGGGCTTGTAAGTTTGTTGAAACCAGGCTAGAAATTTCTGGATGTGCATGGCAGCACAGCATTGACATGTTTGTCAGTAATAAGGCTACGTCATGTTTGGTTCCAGTACAATTGTCTTGTGGAATGGATTTAGGATACTTAGAAAATTATAAAAATATTGTACTTTTGATTAATTTGGGGTCCTCACCATTCAAACATGGAGTTATTTGTGTCTTTTAAAAACTATTAAGCGTTCGAATACAATTTATAAATTTCGTTTCACAACTTCATAAGCATTATTCATTTTTATTCAAAAATTTCGAAGGATTCGTCAATATTCCTCTTATTATTCCTACTTAAAAATAATTTTTAAACTTTAACGGAGGCTATGACGCATGCAAAGGACAGATATTTGTTCGCTGTTCTTCGTCTTCCTTAACATTAACACACCGTTCTTTGACGGAGTTTATGGTGGTCTAGTGGATTAAATTCGAATAGTAAATGGTGCGATCATTGTTTCACTAAGCTTAAAAGCTTGAGCTTTTGTGGGAAGTACGTTGTTGCGTACCACCCAAAAAGGCTACTTTTAGAGAAAATCTGTTCTCTGGATTAAGAAAAATGGTTGATGTTCATGTATTAGATAAGTAATATGTTCTCGAGAATGTATCTAGGCAAACAAGTAAATTAAGTGAAATTGAGCCCCCGTTTGGCTCCATTCTTTCCAAATTTTAATGGTTGGAATAGTATTTTTTTTGAAAAATGTGTAGTTGAAAAATAATGAAAAGTTTTTAATTTGCGTGTAATATTATTTTATGGAAGATTGTGTGATTGAAAATAAAATATAGAACAAGATGAGAAGTAGAATGGGAGCCACACAGGGGCTGAATGTGTTAGATACTAGTTATTTCTGCTACATCTCTAGTCAAATAAAGGTGTTTAAATTTTTCACCTCCTTCTAGAGCAAGCAAAACTTACAATAGAAGATTTATCGGAGCAATTCAATGAGGCATTGATAAGTGTATTTTATACACATATAGGTATTGAAAATAGAGTATTTGTTGATTATTTTAATGAATAATAGCTTAATTTGATTTGAATTGTATTAGGTAGGTAACAATCGATGAAAAAGATGGAATGTGAGGAAAAATGAAGAATAAGGACTAAATTGCAAGAAAGCTAAAGTTCAAGGATTAAAGTGCAAACAATCAAAAGTTGGCTCGGACTAAAGGTTGAACATTCGAGAGCGATAGAACTCAATTGGAAGTAAAGAGAAGTCAACGAGATGAAAAAAGATGAAAAGGGATCAAAATTGTATGGGAAGAAAACTTCAAGGTTGCGAATTGGTCCCTAAACCACATCCATGTGCGCGCCCCAGCCTGCATATCAGATACATGCCCGACCCATGCCCCAAGCCGTCTAAAGCCAAAAAGGCTCTTAAGGGCACGTGCCCTGAACCCTTAGAGGCACACGCCTAGTTCATTCAAGAGGAAGAAATTTTGCTTCCTTTTTCTATCTTTTATCTCTTTATGGTATGCAATATTTGGACACTCTATATAATCCAGAGCCATCCTAAATGTAAATATCAAACTTTAATCATAGAATTTAGTTCAGCAAGCGGCAAAGAAAACCCTGGGTCGCTCCTTCGAAACCCTAATCCCTTCTCATTATACACATAAATACATGTATGTATGTATGTATACACAAACTTCGTCAGCGGTTGTAATGCAAAGGCTGATGGGCTTTTCGTCACCTCTACCTCCATCGGATTTTGTATGGAAGGTGAGGTGTCTCTGCCCAACAATGTATTTGTTTTGCATTGTTGGAGAAAGTTGGACTCCTGGCTTATCTTTAAAGGCTAAATGTTTTCCAGATTTGGTCTCTCACT
Source organism: Olea europaea var. sylvestris (assembly GCF_002742605.1). Classification (NCBI taxonomy): domain Eukaryota; kingdom Viridiplantae; phylum Streptophyta; class Magnoliopsida; order Lamiales; family Oleaceae; genus Olea; species Olea europaea. The sequence goes on from NC_036251.1 coordinate 28,453,412, forward strand.
TCCCTTTGTTTTTCTTCAAGCTTTATAGGTTGTTTGGTCTCTGGGTTTCCTTTGCTTTCCTTACACACACACACAGTCATGTATATATGTACAAACAAACTGTAAGTATTATACTCTAAGTCCAATCAACTTTGGACATAAATACTTTTGATATATAATGCAATTTAATGGCAGATCTATTATTTAATTAATAGGCAATTAAATAAATAAAAGAGTCCGTAGATTCAAATCTTCGTAATTTGTTAATCACAAGGAATTGTGATTGTGAGATACAAATTACATCTGATTGAATCTTAAATCGTCCGTGGTCGTAAGTAATAATGAGATACGGATATCGTTACTACGGATAGACTATCACGTGTGACATTTCTTACTTATGAAGTAAGTATCTGATCTCACAAGTTAAAGTGTGGTGATACTTAAATGAACACTTGGATGTTTTGTTATAGAACAAATTATTGGAGACCCGCCGAGAGATTCCACATGGATAACTATCTGAATGTCAGTGGATAATCTCTAACGTTCAGTAGTGAAATTGGTCCTTTGACTTGAGGTCGTCATGGTACCTTATATGAGGACAGACATACTTTGGCAGTGTTGGATGTTGCTTTGCAAAGGGCTTCTAATACGACATCGTTTGAGTTTGTCAATAATCATATTAAGGTTGTGAATGACTAATAGACAATTTGTCACTCTTAGATAGTAAGAGATTATGATCTGCGTTTCATTCAATTAAGTCGATAACGAAATCCTTGGCCAAGGTGTACTCATAAGTCCAAAAGGAGTTTTCGACTTATATTGACTTAATAGTTGAGTGAAAGATATCGATATTCAGGATTGACACAATTCCATATTTCGTAATCGATCGGATCATATTGATAAAGGGATTATAGTTTCACGGTAAACGAACGAGTTTAGTTTTGTCATACCACGTGACATTTCTCATCACATGTATTGCTCTAATACATTGCTAGATGTCAATTTGGGACGGCGAGTGTGATGATAAATTAAAAGGGTATTTTAATTTATCAATTTTGATTAGATCAAAATAATATTTCACGTCGCTAGGCATCGTGATCGGGAACCTAATGGGTCGCACACAAAAGAGAATTGAAAGATTGCAATTTGTCAATTAATTAATTTAACAATCATTGGATAAATTAATTAATTGGTGTGGTTATTTATAGGCCCGAATTAATTAATTTAATTAATTCACGGACCGAATTTAATTAAATGGATTAATTAAATATTGAATCGGACTGGGTCAGGACCGTTTGTGCTTATATAAATACATGGCTAGGGTTTTCAACAGTGGTATCAAAGCCTCCTTTGTGTTTGTTAGAAATTGACTTACGTGTTTGTGCAATCAAAAGTTGATTGTTATTCCTTCTTCATGTTACTAGCAATTGAAGAAAATTTGATTTTCTTAATTTTATAAATTTGATTTTAAAATATAAATAAATAAATAAAATTTGGACGGTTGAGTTGCAGTGGTAGCGCACGGTGGTGCGACGACACCAATGTGCGCGCGAGAAGGTGTTGCATCAACAGCCACGCTGCCGCTGCAGATTGAAGTAGCGCGGCGCTGCTGCTGTTATGGAGGCGGCTTCGCAGCAGCGCCGTGCGCTGCTATGGCGGCAGGAAGCCGCCGCTGTTTCCGGCCACAAAAGGGAAAGGGCGACGACTGTCGCCGCCCCCTAAAAACTAAGAAGAATAAAGGCGAATTTCTAGGATTTACTTTTCTCAGATTTGGGTATGGTGATTTTGGGACATGGGCTTCTCCTGCAATTTGGGAAATTTCGAGGTGGCACCCGCACTTAAAGTAAAAGGGGTCAATGTTCAATTTTAAAAGGAGGACCTGTTCTGCAATTAGCAAATTGGAAGGGTTTGATTTTTAATTTTAAACTTGGGTCAAATTGCAAATTTTGAAAGTGTTTAAATTTAAATTTTAAAACGGTTTTAAATTTGAATTTCAAATGGATTTGACCCATAAATTTATTTTTGACCCAAATTAAAATTTTATTTAAAGTTGACGACTTTTTATATTGTCGTTAAAATATGATTTTAACTTAAATATTAAAACTTTGATCCCAAATTAAATTTTATTTTATTTAGGGATATTGTCCTAGATTAAAATATTAATTCAATTCAAATTAGAGTTGACTCTAATTCAATACTTAATTAAATTTTGATTTTAATTAATTATTCACCCGAATATATTCTTGAAATTAGAATTGGATTATAATATGATGTTTAATTGAAATTTGATTTTAGTTAAATTATCTTACCGAAAAATTTTCCTTGGAATTAGAGTTGAACTCTAAGTTAATATTTAATTAAAATTTGATTTTAATTAAATAATTTACCCTACCATTTCTTGAATTTAGAATTGGATTCTAATTTGACATTTAATTAAAATTTGATTTTAATTAAATTGCTCGCCCTATATTTCTTCTTGCAATTCGAGTTGGACTCTAATTTGGTATTTAATTAAAATATGATTTTGATTAAATAAATTCACCCTAAAATCTTGAAATTAGAGTTAGACTCTAATTTTGTTAATTTATTTAAAATTTGATTTTAATTAAATTCAATAGCCTTAAGTTATGAAATTAGAGTTAGACGCTAAATTGATATTTAATTGAAATGTGATTTTAATTAAATAGTTCCGCCCTATAATTATGGAATTAGATTCTAATTCGGTGTTTAATTAAAATTGGATTTTAATTAGATATGGCCGCTAATTAAATAATTGATTAATATAATTAATTAATTATTTAATTGTTCCAATCCATTTGTCTAAAAGAGTTTAGACGATCTTAATTGCTAATAACTTGAAACTAATTTGCATATAATATTAGATATTATATAAGTATACATTTACGTGATGAATGTATTATTATTGGACGATTATGGACTCGATCATATGGATGTGTTGAATGGTTAATTTTTATTCTTGTCGTTTTATGGGCCTGCGAGCTCTTAATTGTTTTGGGACCGCGAGCCCGTTATTATTGTTACTATTTTGGGCCTGCGAGCTCTTGATTATTTTGGATCTGTCAGTCCGTTATTATTATTGTTGCTATGGGTCTGCGAGTCCAATTTCATTTAAGTCTGCGTGCTAACTAGCATAGGATACATGTTGCAATTGGACTAATTGAAGAAACAAGAAGAGGAGGAGGCCATGGAGGTGGCGCATTGATACTGATCAGTGTAATACCCCCAGGAATTGATCAATTAGTCTTCCTTATGGCTCGAGAAGACTAGATAGTAAAGCTCATAATCGTCCACACTATTATTTAATGTTATATATTTATTTATTTGGATGGTAGATGTATAATAAAATATATATTATTGTTACGATGAGACATTTGAATGCAAAATCCCTCCATAAAATATCAAGTCACATTTATAATCGCCTTACATTATTATAGTAAAAAATCAGAGTCCCAAATCGTCTCAGTTTGTTGAATACACTCAAGGCTGGTCCATTAGGGATATGTTTGACACTATAAAATATTTGATATTTTTGAATGACGAATTTGACTTAACTAAAATTTATCTTTTGTTGAGTACACTCAAGGAGATAAATTTTAGAGGCATGTTAAGCTAACACATAAGATGTGTAAAAATAACGAGTTGTTAGCTTAATGATCTGGGAGTTGTATGGAGATACAATTGATAAAAGTATCTATCCAAATATTATATTAAGGCTTGTCGAGTACACTCAAGGTCTTAATATAATAAATGGGATCTCAGTCCACTGAGAGTCAAGAATGGACTCCATAAATTTATTTAAGAGGGTCATAAATTTTAATTAAACAGTGGGAGCATAATTAATTTAATAAAAGTCCATGTTAAAATAATTGAGGCATTTCATATATTATTCTTTTCATTTTCGTCATTTACATTTATATTGAATCCTGAGTAACCATATGTTTTGAATGGCATACTGGATGCCAACAACTAAACTGAATCTTCTTGATTGACACTGCAATTTGAGAATTATTCTCAAGCATGAGAAAGTTGAATGTCCTTAAGTAGCCATTTTCCAGAGACACCTGGTGATGACTCGATTAAGGAAGAGGTGACTGATATAATAAATGCAGTGAAGACAATAGTACTGCAACGTATGTGATACTTGCAACTATGTCAACTGAGTTACAAAAGCAACTTGAGAGTATAGATGTTAACACATAATTCTTCATTACAAAGAGTTGTATGATGATAATCATGTGTGAAAAGATATGTGACTTCCAAACAACTATACCGATGCAAAGTGACAAAAGAATCTTCAGTCAATCCTCATGTACTGAAGATGATTGACATGAGAAGTGTCTCAATTGAGTTCAATCATTAACTATGAACTAAGTATTGACTTAGCTCTGCAATCTCTGTCATAGAGTTATTCATACTAATTATGAATTATGATATGAATAAGCTCGAATGCATACTTAGGACTATTATGCCCAATAACAAAGTTAGAAGTGGGCAAGTCATTGATTTCTCTAAGGGTATTAAGAGGAAGTCTAAAGGGACTTTGGGAAAACACCCAATATGGTTAAGACAGTCTAAGCGAAAGACAATACAAAATCTAATGACCTTTAGTTTCATTATAGAATGAAAGGTTATTGGAAGGAATATAGCGTGGCTTACGTCTACTTCACGAGTTTCTTAGGTATTCGATACTAGATGTAAATCTCATATTTATACAAATATGGAGAAACTAAATAGAAGTAAACTACTGCGAAAGGGAGAAGTTAACCTACACGTTGGAGATGAACAAATGTTGTTGCATTGTCTGTAGGAATATACTTCTTGTCATTGCTTTTTGGTTTAGTATTATAATTAGAGAAATGTCGCTTTATACCAACCATAGCTGGAACATTAAAATGAATTTCATGTTTAGACATGAACTATTTTAATGTTAAGAACAATTGTTGTTTTTGTTTATCTTGATAAAGATCCTAATGGCTATGGTAAATTACAAAACGACATTTATATTCTTTAATACTAAGGATTCTATAATGAGTATAGAAATTATAAGGCATAAATGCGATAATCTAATTATTATCAAAATCTGGCATGACAGACTTTGTCATATAGATGAAATACAATTCCAAAGTTACATAAAGATGTATACTCGAGATTAATTGATTTTGACAAGTACAAATTATGCATGTCTGGCACAATGACCAAATCTTCTTTTACTTGAAAAGAAGAAATGTTAGCATAATTACTGGTATAATGCATAGCGATGCATATGGATTCATGTCAATTGATGTCAGGTAATTTTTCTCTTATTTCATCAATAATCATGTATAGTTTATGAAACTCAAACATGAGACTCTTGAAAAGTTCAAGAGATTCAAACTAGAAGTAGAGAAACAAATAGGTAAAGATACTCTCACATTAAGATTCGATCAAGTGAGAATATCTTAAAGATAAAATTTAGATTGTCCAAGAGAAAATGAGATTCTCTTGCAGTAGACTCCTCCATATACACTGTAGCATAGTAGTGTATCTAAAAAGAAGAATAATTAACTATTAGATATGGTGCGATTAATAACAAACCATGCAAATCTCCAAAAATCGTTTTGGAGTCATGCATTTATTGCAGTGTGCAACACACTAAAATATGTCACATCTAAGTTGGTTAACAAAACTCCATACGAGTTATGGAAATACAATAGTCCCAATTTATCTTATATGAAAACTTGGGCCGTGACGCTTATTTGAAGCGCTTTGAATCGGATAAGTTTGACACTAAATCTGATAAATACGTATTTGTGGGGATATTCAAAGTAGACATTTGAATATAAATTCTTTTATCATGAAGAAAGTTTTCGTCTCACGACATATCGTCTTCTTAGAGAAAATGTTTACTCTAGAGAAGGACAGTGGGAGCAAAATAGAACTTGAAAGAGTTCAAGAGTCCACACATATAGTTAACCAATTAGATAAATTCGAGTTTGAACCCATATATGATATGAGACATACTCTTGATCATGAAGTAAAGACTCCTGAAAACATATCAGCTCTATGTGAATCTAATATGATTATTTGACCTTCAAGAAGGTGCGAATCCATGATTACTAATCAGGTATTACTGATTCGGGATAATGAACCTGCTAGTTGCAACAAAATAAAGTCAAGTGTTGACTTAAAAGAGACAGCAAGAGGCCATGAAACTCGAGATGAACTCAACAAATGTGAACAAGGTTTGACCTTGGTCAAGCCTCCTGATGGAATAATTTACAAGGAAAGGGTCGACATGGATGGGAATACCCATAAATACAAAGAAATGCTAGAAGCAAAGGTTAAATGTTGACTTTGATGAAACCTTTCTTCTGTAGCCTTGTTGAAGTCCATTTGGGTTTTACTTGTAACAACTGCATACCGTAACTATAGGTTAAGAGAAGTCTCTTGAAACTGAAATCTTCGATTTGATGAAAAAGTCAAGGTGTTTGATTTTATCAAATTTGAAGACGAATTGTGTGTTTACAAAAAGATAGTGGGAGCATTGTCGTATTGCTAATATTATAGAAAATGACATTCCTATGTTTCAATCGTTGAAATAATGGTTGTTAAAGGATTTATTCTTGAACGATATTGGAGAAGCAATTTGATCTATAGAGATAGATTTAGAAGGTTGCTTAACTCGTCCCAATCTATATAAAATATTGAGGAGATTTTATATGGAGAAATTAGTTTACTCTTAAACGGTGTGTTGGAAAGGTTCCAAACGTGAAGCGACCGTTGATTCAATAGTAGAAACCTAATACATGATTACTTTAGAAGTAGCAAAGAGTTGAAATCTGGATCATGATGTTCATAAATGAACTTGGAGTAGTTCTTGATATTATTGATCACGTGTCATTGTATTGTGATAACAATAGAGTCATTGGGAAAGCGGAGGAACTAAGGTCTCACCAATGATCCAAATATACATTAAGGCGGTATAATCTCATCAAAGAGATAATACATAGAAATGACGTAAAGAGAATAACAAATTTCCACATTTAACAATTTTGCAGATCCACTGACAAAGAGTTGTCGTAGCATAAACATGATCGTCATGTAGACTTATAATATTGAATACATAAGTGATTGGTCTAGTGCAAGTGGGAGTTTGTAAGTATTATGCTCTAGGTCCAATCAACTTTGGATATAAATACTTTTGATATATAATGCCATTTAATGGCAGATCTATTATTTAATTAATAGGCAATTAAATAAATAAAAGAGTCCGTAGATTCAAATTTTCGTAATTTATTAATCACAAGGAGTTGTGATTGTGAGATACAAATTA
>NC_036251.1:28463525-28474600 GCF_002742605.1 Olea europaea var. sylvestris
AAAATAATAATAATAATAATAATAATAACAACAACAACAACATCTGGGGGATTTTTGGTGTCCAGTGTGAAAAGAAAAACTCGCCGATTTCCAATCAGGTACTCCGTTAATCATCTGTCTATTTTATTTATTTATTTTTTTAAAGGGCTTTTGGTTATCATGTTTAACGTTTTACTTCTAGCTTTGGGCCTTTGACTCTGCACAAAGTTCTTAGTCCAATATGTTATATTTGAAATTATTGTTCCAGATTCTATTTTGATATGTTGTGTTTTATGTATCTAATTTTCTTGAGTGAATAGCCTAAATAGTCACTAAACTTTACACCAGGTTCCCACCGGGTCACTGAACTTTGAAAATCACGAAACTCATCACTGAATTTTGCCAATCTTCATACCACTATTCACTTAGCTCACGGCAGTTGACGGAATGGACGGAAGTCTCACGTTTCTGATGACGTGGCACCAGAAAAAAGATAAAAAAAAAATTCAAAATCACGCAAGGGCAAAATTAAAACCCATTTCTTCTCCCAAATCAGAACAACCCGTCTCTCCCCCTCCCCCCCCCCAAATTGGCAAACGACTTTGCCACCACCAATGTCGAACCCTAAATTTCGGCCACCCAATCCGAAATCCCAGCTGCCCACACCACGATTCGACTAGAACATAGCCCCAAAATAACTCAACTCCATTCCCAAACGCAGCCCGAAGGAAAATCGACGTCGTTGAACGCAAACATGGCTTCTTCATCGTCCTCGGTTAGCAATAGTCGAAAAGGTGCGAATTTGTGTTATTAGAGAGCCATCGGCTTTTGGGGATGCATCAATTATGGCACAATAATGGGATAGCTCCGAAATGGTATGATGCTCCGTATCTATTTTGGTATATAAAATTTTGTGGTATGATGATGTTGTGGTATGTCGCTATGGTATGTGGTATGGTGCTTTGTGGCTGTTGCTGTGATAATGAAAGTGAAGAAGGTCGGGGCTGCTTGAATTATGTGATCTTTGAACCGAGGTTGCTTCTGCGTCGGGATAAGAAGTTGTATGGCATTTGTTTCTACACGTTCTAGCACAGGTGATGGTGGCGTTAGTTTAGGGTAAATGAATGTTTATGGTGTCGCTGGGATAAGCATTTGTATGGCATTTGTTTCTACATGTTTCTTCCAATGGATGTGGGGAAATGCAGTGGATGGTGGCGTTAGTTTAGGGTAATAAATTCGACCAATGTGTAATGAATTAGATTGGATTTTATTATTTTTGTGTAATGTAAGAAGGCAATAATGTTTATTCTTCGGTAATGGAACTTATTTCGCTTGATGTTGAAATGTTAAAGCTTTGTGTTGTATGATAACCTGGGCAGAATTGCTGTTGAAGGCAATAATGTTAAAACTATTGAGGTTGCTGTTGAAGTCTCCATGTAAGACCAATTAGAAGCCATGACAACCTGGGCAGAATTACACCAAATCATTCATTTGATTATATAATTTGTACAACCACTGGGATTATAAAACAAGTTTTTGTGTGGACTTCAGAAACCACAAAAACAAAAGTTAGTGTGTGCACATCACAAAAACTGGTCTGCACTAGCCACATTGACAAAAAATTTAAATCATCTAGCATCACTAAACTTCCTGCACTAAACAAATGTACAAAATAACTACACTACAGGCCCATTGAATCCCAGAACTGGCTGCATTCAAACCCCTCAAAACACCACTTCAAACTCAGAATTTGTCAACTGTCTCCAAGTGCTTGAGCCTCCTGCAAATGCAAAAATGGATATATGTGAGTAGGGAATGATATAAGACAACCATATACACCCTTCATAAAAAAAAATCACTATTATTTGTACCTCAACATCATCTCTGCTTGCCTCAACTCCTGTGAATGCCTTCACGTTGTGGTGACATTTGTTATGACCCTTCTCCCCACATGAAGAACATGTCATAAACACTCTCCTCTTCTTACTTATATGCACGTGTGATTGAGATTGAGAAGTTGCCATTTCTTCCGATCCCTTTCGTCTTTTCTTTTTCGTTCATTCCTTATTTGCTTCATACCATGGTGGACGAAGCACACGAACTCCGCCAGCTTCAAGCCACAACTCTTGACCATTGATGGGATGTATAACATTTTCGTATGTTCTCATATATGTTTCAACTAAAAACAAATCTGACAAGTATGCTTGTATGTCATGACCTCTATCCAAGATGCAAGCGATAGCATGTGGACATGGTATCCCAGAAATCTGCCATCTTCGACATGCGCAAGTTCGATCCTCCATGTCAACTACAAATTCTCCATATGAACACTCAACTTGATATTGATGAACCCCATCCCATCGCAATATACATTCACGGGCTGCATCACTGTTTTTATCTATTTTTTTTTTTTAATTTTGGGGCATATGATCTTGATATAGTTTCTTAGCTTATCTCGCCTCACCTGGATTCGGTGCATCAATTTGTTTTGAATCCCAAGCAGCATTGTGAGTATGGATTTCTCTCTTTCTTCCAAAATGAAGCTGTTGAAGACCTCACATAGGTTATTAAGAAGCATTTCACACTTCGACTGTTCCGAGAAGTGAGATCTACTCCATTTATTTGGTGATTTTTTCATCAACCATCCATGTGCCTCCTTGTCAATGTTTTCAATCTTAGCCATCCAATACTTGAATGATCCTAAGTGGCTTGACTTTGATGCACCCCACAAAAAATCTTTCAATTGCTTACCCTTGAAGCTCGCATTAAAGAAATTCTGATACATATGCCTAACACAAAACATGTGTTCTGCTTCCGGAAATAATTCCCCCACAACATTCTGCAGTCCTTTTTGTCTATCACTCATGAAGGTAATAGACATCCAATGCTCCATTACTAGATCCTCAGACAACAATGTCAAAAACCCCCAGGAACTAGTATTCTCTCTCTCAATGATCGCATATGCAATTGGATATGTACAATTATTGGCATCTACCCCAATTGCAGCTAAAAGTTGACCACGATATTTACCTTTCAGAAAACATCCGTCTATACTAACAAAACGCCTACAACCCTGAACAAAACCCCGCTTACATGCCTCTATGCAAACATAAATACCCCTGAACACATTTTCCACTCGGGAAATTATCACAGTAGTTCCAAGATTTTTTCTCCTCAATTCCTTAGCATAACAACCTAGCAACTCAAATTGTCCAGCGTCATGCCCTTGTACTAGAAATTTGGCATATTTCCTAGTGTTCCATGTAACTGCCTTCGTAATATGAACTCCCAAATCGTTTCTCACCCTACTTCTAAAATGTTTAGTCTTCCATTCAGGATCAACTCTAAAATCCTCTAAGTAATAATCAGCAAGCCACTTATATGTTACGTACTTATTTGTACGCACTTTCAAGCAAGTGTGGTTAGGGTAATACGTTTTGATTTGGACTGTGTCTTGACCCTGTAGCTTGGACGCCCACAACTTCTACGGACAACCTTCCTTACAAACACAATGGAATCTATCCTTATCATTTCACTTGAAAATTGGTTCAACCCTATTGAATACTGCATGATTTCTAACTGCAGATTTCAATTCCTCAAAAGACCTAAACAATAAACCTATCTCAAGTTCAGGATTTTCCTTTCCAGTTGCAGAAGAAAATTCAGGGAAACTAAGTTTACCAATGTTTTCCTCCCCATCTGAACTGCTACCAATTTTCAGCTCTTCAGAGGATGCATTCGGTAAGCTATCATATTCCAGGGCTACTTCGTCATGCAGAGCGATACGCATACCAAGTTCTATCCCTTCAGTCACATTATGTTCAAACAACATATCATCATCATCATACAAGTCGTGGTCAGAGTCATTGAAGTCCGGATCGCCGTCCACCTCATCGACTGCAAATGTGAGAGCAACAAGATTAATAAAGAGAGACAAAAACATCTGAAGTATTTGTACAAAATGCAACAAAAACAAATGAAAAAAATTATTTCAGACATGGTTATTACCTGTCGATTGTTCATTGCCATCAGTCATGGTTGTTTCAAAATGCCCTTGTCGTGAGTCTTTCTTTCCTTGAAGACAACAGTTTTAGAGTTCTAAACTTCAGGTGGAGTTCTACATAGCTTCGATCAAACGAGTGTTGGAGGAGGGGCGACATTGGTTTTTGTTCAGGCTGCGTTTGGGAATGGAGTTGAGGTATTTTGGGGCTATGTTCTGGTCGAATCGTGGCGTGGGTAGCTGGGATTTTGGATTGGGTGATCGAAATTTAGGGTTCAGCGTTGGTGGTGGCGGAGCCGTTCGCCAAGGGTTTTAATTTTGCCCTTGCGTGATTTTAAGGTTTTTTTTGTGGTGCCACGTCATCAGAAATGTGAGACTTCCGTCCATTCCGTCAACTGCTGTGAGCTGAGTGACTAGTGGTATGAAGATTGGCAAAGTTCAATGATGAGTTGCGTGATTTTCAAATTTCAGTGACCCGGTGGAACCTGGTGTAAAGTTTATGACTATTTAGGCTATTCACTCAATTTTCTTTGTCTGGGTAGTCTATTTTTGCTGTATTTTACAGGATAAAACATGATGATATGGTTAAGTGTTTTGTCTTAAGCAACATAGACATATCTGATCTACAGCAATTCATTCTTGGGGTTTTTTTTTTTTATGTTTTCTTGATCCCCACTTGATCACATACTAACTACCCACAACTCAATATCCTTTTACGGTTTAAATTTCAAGTAAGAAGTTCTGTTAATGTTCTGATAAGAGCATTGGTATATAATTTGAAATAACTTCTTTCACACCTAGTTTTTGAAAAAATGAAGCAATCAACAAAAGAAATGAAATAAGGTTCGTGGATAAATCTCAATCAGCTTTTTTATTTCCTTTTCACCTCGGTGATAGTGATAGCTTTGTAGGGTCATTCAGTTGGGCTTGTTATTGGTTGTCGTTGATTTATTCATAAGAAAGGTGATGGAGCAGGGACTAAAGGGCTTATTCACGATTGTTGCAGTATTGGTTTAGTACTGAATTAGGTTTTGAGATTGAGAAACATTTGTTTTAAAGTGATAGACATTACTGTTTGTTGAGAGCCTTGAACTTAAATAATTGATCTGATCTACAGTAGGTTATATTCAATAATCAATACGAGGTTCCTTTTGAGAATGTGTTTGCTCCGCCACATTTGTGTTATAAGAGTGCACTAGGAATTGCTTTCGAGAACATTAAACCAAATACTTAAAATGATTTTCCCGGTTTTTGTGTACATAAATTTCGTACGAATTGCTCCTTTCTTTGTCCAGTTGAAGAAGAATCTATTGGAATTGTTTAAGTATAAAACCATGGTAAAGTGACTTTCATGTCAACTTCGGCCAAATATTCAGACTTGATTCGATATCAAATTATGGAAATAAATTAATAAATAGACTAGCTTGTTCTACTCGTCAAGTAGATTGGTGCGGTATGTTTGGAATTTCAAAATCAATTATGGACGAATGAGAAATTATGGTCCAAGGTGTTGGGAGTCTACTTAACATGCACAGCGAAAAATTAAAATAGGTTTCGATTCCCACCAAGAATTATCTTTGTGTTTAAATAGAAATTGTGATAAGATTATACCTTTTCCAGATCTACAAACTTTTTTGCTATTCTTTTCTTTCCACCAATCTTGATTCGCCACCTGCAGCTGTCCAATTGTCCAGCCTCCAACGGTGATCCACACAGAGAACAAGATTGCAGCTACCCAATTTTTTTCCTCTTGTGCTAGCAAGAATAGTTATGAGAAAAAACGTATGGATTGAAAATCCTAGCCATGTATTTATATAAGCCCAAACGGGCCTGGCCTGGTCCGGTCCAATATTTAATTAATCCATTTAATTAAACTCGGTCCGTGAATTAATTAATCCAACTAATTAATTCGGGCCTATAAATGACCAAACCAATTAATTAATTTATCCAATGATTGTTAAATCAATTAATTTACAAATTGCAATCTTCCAATTCTCTTTTGTGCGCGACCCATCAGATTCCCAATCACGATACCTAACGGTATGAAATATTATTTTGATCTAATCAAAATTGATAAATTAAAACACCATTTTAATTTATCATCAATTTACTCTCGCCATCCCAGATTGACATCTAGCAATGTGTCAGAGCAATACATGTGACGGGAAATGTCATGTGGTATGACAAAATCAAACTCGTTCGTTTATCGTAAAACTATAATTCATTCGTCAATATGATTCGATTAATTACGAGATATGGAAGTGTATCAATCTCGATTATCGATCACATCTTTCAGTCCACTATTAAGTCAATATGAACCGAAAACTCCTTTTCAACTTATGAGTACACATTGGCCAACGATTTCGATATCGACTTAATTGAATGAAACACAGATCATAATCTCTTACTATCTAAGAGTGACGAATCCTCTATTGGTCATTCACAACCTTCATATGATTATTGATATGCCCGAATGATGCCATATTAGTAACTCTTGGCAGACAACATCCAACACCGTCAAAGCATGACCGTTCTCATATAAGATACTATGACAACTTCAAATCAAAAGGACCAATCCCACTATTGAACGTTAGAGATTAACCACTGACACTAAGATAGTTATCCATGTGGAATCTCTCGGCGGGTGTCGAATGTTTTATTTTATAACAAAACATCCACGTGTTCATTTAAGTGTCACCACACTTTAACTTGTGAGATCAGCTACTTACTTCATAAGCAAGAAATGCCACACGTGATGGTCTATCCGTAATAACGATATCCGTATCTCGTTATTACTTACGACCACGGATGATTTAAGATTCAATCAAATGTAATTTGTATCTCACAATCACAACTCCTTGTGATTAACAAATTACGAAGATTTGAATCTACGGACTCTATTATTTATTTAATTATCTATTAATTAAATAATAGATCTGCCATTAAATTACATTAATTATATATCAAAAGTATTTATGTCCAAAGTTGATTGGACTTAGGGTATAATACTTACACAATGTTGGAATGAAAAGAGGGAAATTGGCTGGATAGTCCAATTCCACTGCTCACCTATCGCTCAAGCGGTAAGCAAGTAATAAGATTGTGGCTTGAGCGACAACCTTTCTATTTTTTATGCTCGAGTGAAGCATAGGCAACAGGCAAGCCACAACAATGACTTCGGCCCTTGGCAAAGCTTGCCGAGTTTTGAGGCGACTCTTCACTCACAACATCTCCTCCTCTATAAATTAGACCCTTGAGATGTCATTTACTTCATTTCATTGACTAGTTTTCATCTCGTGCATTGCATGAGTATTGTATTTATTATGTTATTATTAGGGTAAATTGTATAGAATTTAGAAAAAGTATTTAAAATTTATGAAAATGAGAAATATTTGCGTCACAAACTAAATGATTTAACAAATTAGAAAACAAAAATTGTAGACAAAAATAGAAAAAAATTACATAGCAAAAATAAACAGAAACAAAAAAAAAGTTATTATAAAACTTTTAAATTAAAATTGAAATAATTAAAATTAAAAATAAATACTATTTAATTAAAATTGAAAAAATTGCGTTTTATCGTAAAATAAAAAGAATTAAAATAATTTTAAATAAAAAAATATTTATAGTATGAAGAAAAAATAAATTTTAAAACAATTTAAAAAAATAGTAATAACAAAATAAAAGAAAGTTACGAAAATTAAAGAAAGAATATATAAATATTATTTAGTTAAAATTAAAAAAATTAAGTTTTATCATAAAAAGAAAAGAATTAGAGAGAAATTTTTTAAAATTAAAAAATTATTTACAAATATGTACCAAAAAAAATAATAATAAAATTGGAACGTATGGATAAATCCCTTCGTGTGTAGATGGAGAGAAATCCCTCCATCTACACACAACAAATGGAGAGGTTCTCTTCGTGCATTAAGAGAATTTTTTTTTTCTTTTCTCTTAATGATAAAACTTAATTTTTCAATTTTAACTGTATAATATTTATATATTCTTTATTTAATTTTCGTAACTTTTTTATTTTGTTTATATATATTTTTTCAAATTGCTTTAAAATTTCTATTTTCTTCATATTATAAATAATTTTTTTAGATTAATTTTTTTTTAATTCTTTATACAACACTCCGTACATGGAGTGGAACACAGCACATAGCGCATGTAAAATTTTTCATTTTCTCCTTTCTCAACTCCAAATTCCTGAGTTTTGGAGAAATTTTGAGGTTGTTCGTTTTTTTATGAAATTTTAACAAATTTAATTAGAAACGTGCCAATCCAACTGATAAAGAAAAGAAACTGAATGATTTAACAAATTAAAGAGCAAAAAAAATGACAAACAAAAATAAAAAGAAACAAAAAAATTATTATAAAGTTTTTAAATTAAATTGAAATAATTAAAATTAAAAATAAGTATTATTTAATTAAAATTTAAAAAATTACATTTTATCGTAAAACAAAAAGAATTTTAAATAGAACAAAAAATTATTTATAATATGAAAAAAATTAAAACAATTTTAGAAATATAATAAAAACAAAATAAAAGAAAGTTACAAAATTTCAATAAAGAATATATAAATATTATTTAATTAAAATTAAAAAAATAAGTTTCATCCTAAAAACAAAAGAATTAAAAAGAATCTTTTTCAAATCGAAAAATTTTTATTGTGAAGAACAAAACGAAATGAAAAAAAAGATGTGGGATGGAAAGAACTCTCCATCCCACTATGTGTGGATGAGACGGGGGCCGGGGGGGCGGGGGGGATTCATTCTCCGTGCATGGAGAGATTGACATTTTTTCTCCTCTTTTTTGTTTTTTCTTTTTTTGTTTTGTTTACATTACAAATAATTTTTTTTCAATTTAAAATTCTTTTTAATTCTTTTCTCATGATAAATAATTTTTTTCGATTTAAATTTTTTTAATTCTTTTCGTTTTACGATTACGATAAATTGTAATTATTCAATTTTAATTAAATACTATTTATTTTTATTTTTAATTATTTTAATTTAATTTAAAAACTTTATAATCAATTTTTTTGTTTCTTTTTATTTTTTTTGTTTAATTTTTTTAAATCATTCACTTTGTTTCCTTTATCAGTTGGATTGGATGAGATGAAGTAGTGTGTAAAAGTGGAGAAATATTGCAGTAGATGTGATGGTTGTAGTAAAGTGGCGTGTAAAACTAAAGAAATAATTGAAGACAAAACGACATCGTTTTTACTTCCACATTAAAAAAAAATTGTTACAATAAGATAAAATGAAACAATTCACTGTTGATTTTCACAGTAAATTCAAATTCTCATTTTTATATAGTAGGGATTGTAAAACAAAAAGAATTGAAAAGAATTTTTAGTCGAACAAAAAATTATTTATAATACAAAAAAAAGAAATTTTAAAACAATTTAAAAAATATAATAAAAAGAAAATAAAAGAAAGTTACTAAATCTCAATAAAGAATATATAAATATTACTTAATTAAAATTAAAAAAATTAAGTTTTATCTTAAAAACAAAAGAATTTTTCAAATCTTTCTTTCTTTTTTTTCTTTTTTTGCAATAAGAACAAAACAAAATGGAAAAAAAAATGTGGGACGGAAAGAACTCTCCATCCCGCTGTGTGTGGATATTTATCAGTTTAATTGGATAAGGTGAAGTAGTCTGAAAAAATGGAGAAATATTACAGTGGATGTGATGGTTGCAGTAAAGTGGCGTGTGAAAATAGAGAAATGATTGAAAACAAAATGACGTTGTTTTTATGTCCACAATAAAAAAAAATTGTTACAGTGAGATAAAATGAAACAATTTATCGTTGATTTCCACAATAACTTCAAATTCTCTTTTTTATATGGTAGGGATTGTAAAACAAAAAGAATTAAAAAAAAATTTAGATCAAACAAAAAATTATTTATAATACAAAAAAAAAGAAATTTTAAAACAATTTTAAAAATAAAAATAAAAGTAAAATAAAATAAAGTTACAAAATTTCAATAAAAAATATAAAAATATTATTTAATTAAAATTAAAAAAATTAAGTTTCATCGTAAAAACAAAAGAATTAAGAAGAATTTTTCAAATCGAAAGTGTGTGTGTGTGTGTGTATTTTTTTTCCAATAAGAACAGAACAAAATGGAAAAAGAAAAATGTGGGATGGAAAGAACTCTCCATCCCACGGACCATTCATACACATTTGAATGTCATGGAGGAATCTCTTCGTGCACGGAGAGACAGACTTTAAAAAAAAAAAAAAATTCTCTCCGTGCATGAAAAGACGGACATTTTTTTCCTTTTTATTTTTTTATGTGTTTTGTTTACATTATAAATAATATTTTTTCAATTTAAAATTCTTTTCTCATGATAAATAATTTTTTCAATTTAAAATTCTTTTTAATTCTTTTCATTTTACGATTACGATAAAATGCAATTTTTCAATATTAATTATGTAATATTTATTTTTATTTTTAATTATTTCAATTTAATTTAAAAACTTTAGAATCACTTTTTTTTCTTTTTTTTTCCTATAATTTTTTCTTTTTTTTTTAATATCATTCAGTTTGTTTCCTTTATCAGTTGGATTAGATGAGGTAAAGTAGTGTGGAAAATAGAGAAACATTGTAGTGGCGGTGATGGTTGAAGTAAAGTAGCATGTGAAAATAGAGAAATGATTGAAGATAAAATGACGTCGTTTTTGCTCCCACAATAAAAAAAAAAAATTGTTACAGTGAAATAAAATGAAAAAATTCACTGTTGATTTTAACAGTAACTTCAAATTCTCCTTTTTATATAGTAAGGATTGTAAAACAAAAAGAATTCAAAAGAATTTTAAATCGAACAAAATTTCTTTTTTTTTTCATAATATGAAAAAAAAAAAGAAATTTTAAAACAATTTAAAATATATAATAAAAATAAAATAAAAGAAAGTTACAAAATTTCAATAAAGAATATGTAAATATTATTTAATTAAAATTAAAAAATTAAGTTTTATTTTAAAAACAAAAGAATTAAAAAGAATTTTTTTCAAATCGGCTTTTTTTTTTTTTTTTTAAAAAAAAAAAAAAAAAAAAAAAAAAAAAAAAAAAATGGGGGGTCAAAAA